>NW_027062647.1:60658-312292 GCF_032884065.1 Artemia franciscana | reverse complement strand
GCTTTTATTGTTGCATTTACCTTTTAAATATGCAATAGAGCTACACAAAAAGAAGTATAGATGGGGCGTAAGTTAAGTAAGAAGTCAGATAATGGGTGACATTGCAGCCTTTCTATTATTAGTATCGCTAGCCAAATGTTGTTAAGGGGGGAGGACGGGAGGGCGCAAGGAAGTCTACTTGCTGGTTAGTCACACTTATCAACTACTTTCATCATTCAATAATTAACATCATGCCATTTTTATGAAACTATAATTCCGGTGAGACCTTCCTATTTAGGGTAGTTGAATATCGTCTCTTCTTATCACATGCATTTTTCTAATTTTCTTGTTTTGAATATGTCTTTTAAAACAAATTTTGTATATTGTCTTGAATACGTCTTTAGTATACGTGTGAAATAGTTGGACAGCAGTTAAGTATGAATCCGTCTCGGAATACATACGCACAATCTGGGATACACATATACAATACTGATACATAGGGCTATGTCCACGGTTATTGTTATTATTATTTTCTAGGGTGGAGGGGGGTACTTTTTTCTGGGTGGGTTGCGAAAAGATTTTAAAAATACATCAAAAACGTGTTTTATCATGTGTTTTTAAATGAGTCGGACAAACTATTAGAGGGGGAGGGGGTAAATATCCTCACCCCTCTTCTTGATACAGCCTTGCGAACACATTAATATATATTTTTGGGTTTCCCGCTCACCTAATAAGATTCTAAGAATTATTACCAAACGCTTCTGTTCCCAAGAGCGAAGATATATTTGTTATTTAATCAACTGAATGGCAGTAGCTTTTATTTTCTCCGTCAGTTCGGAGGCCAGCCACAGCCTTTGGCTCATGGAATTTTTAAATACCTTAAAAAAGGATTTTTGGGCTAGTAAAGTCAATATTGATTGACTATAGATACGATTGTGTAAAAGTAATAAAAAAAAATAATTTTGCTGTCCATAGTTTTGCACATCTAAAATCAAAATAGCAGGTGTTCGCCTTGGCCAAAGGATCTTAAACGGTGGCTTGCAATCCTCCATCCGATAGGATCAATTGAAAGAGGAGGGAAATGAACTCTCCTTTATATCCCCCCCCCCCAATTTTGGAAAATCCATTTTTAGGCATTTTCGTTGAAATGTCCTTATAATTGCATTTAAGCATGGGTAGTACTAATGGTCACATAAATGTCGGAAAACGCTTTTCTGAACGGATATATAAACTACTATCACCCTTTTTAAAATAAAGAAAAAGATCATGGGACAAAAAGGTGGATTTTTGTCCAACTGTGGCAAAAACAGCCGTTTGATTCCATATAAGATCAGATTCTACATAAGGCAGAACATAAATTTTCGCCCATGGCTAAGAATATTTAACTGGACGTACACGATCTCATTCTAAAAAATGGAAGCGATTGCGTTTCGACATGAGTGACACTAAATACTTTTTCAAACAGTTCGTGGTAACGAATCTGTAGTAAGGAGCGACCCGGCTCAATAGTAACCAAAACTCTAAAAAATTGAATTTTGATATCAATAGCTACATCAAAAGAATCGCATTTTAATGCTAATTTTAAATATATAAGTTTCATCAAGTTTAGTCTTACCCATCAAACGTTACGAGCCTGAGATTCCTTGGAGGAATCTGTCATGGGGGAAGAAAAATTCAATGGAAAGGGCGCAGGATTTTCTAGCATTACTATAAGAAAACAATGAAAAATAAACATGAAAACGTTTTTTCAAATGAAAGGAAGGAGTAGCATTGAAACCTAAAACGAACAGAGATTATTACGCATATGAGGGGTTCTAAAAATACTTTAGCATAAAGAGCAAGGTATTTAGGAGGAGATAAATACCTCGCTCTTTATGCTAAAGTATTTTTAGTAATTTCAACTATTTATTCTACGGCCTTTCTGATTCAGGGGTCATTCTTAAAGAATTGGGACAAAACTTACGATTTAGTGTAAAGAGCAAGGTATTAACGAGGGCACAAACCCCCTCGTATACATAATAAAAATATAAGATTATGAAAGTTTGTTACGTAAGTTAATTCTTAGGTTACGTATATTTTTTACTAATAAAAACGTTAGTTAAAAATTAAAAGTTCTAGTTGCCTTTTTAAGTAACCGAAAAATTGGAGGGCAACTAGGCCTCCTTCTCTACCCCTTATTTCTCAAAATCGTCTGATCAAAACTAAGAGAAAGCCATTTAGCCCAAAAAAGAATTAATATACAAATTTCATTTTAATAATTTATGTGCGGAGAGCCAAAACCAAACATGCATTAATTCAAAAACGTTCAGAAATTAAATAAAAAAAAAACTAATTTTTTAACTGAAAGTAAGGAGCGACATTAAAACTTAAAACGAACAGAAATTACTCCGTATATGAAATGGGTTGTCCCCTCCGCAATCCCTCGCTCTTTACGCTAAAGTTTGACTCTTTGCCACAATTCTACTTTTTAAAACAATTAAAAGATTTAGCGTAAAGAGCGAGGGATTGCGGAGGGGACAACCCATTTCATATACGGAGTAATTTCTGTTCGTTTTAAGTTTTAATGTCCCTCCTTACTTTCAGCTAAAAAAAATTAGTTTTTTTTTTATTTATTCCATTTAAGGTCGTATAGAGTTGCTGCAAAATCTCAGGATCTACATAAATAAAATCAAGCATCTATTTACTTGTACGCCATGCTAGCGTTATGCAGCTAAACAAGCCACAGACTAAAATATTTACAGGGTAATTTTGGAACAATGAGAATGCAAATTAGGCTATAAGCATGACAAAAATTTGCATGCATAGAAAAATGAAATTATGACCTTATTCCCAAAACTAAATTTGCATTAATGACATTGCACAAATATTTGGGACATTGAAATAATTTTCTAAAATTGCAGTCGCATGAGCGTGTTCATTTACTTTATTCAACATTTTCATGGGTTCTGCTTTAAGAACACAGATGCAACCTCATAAAGAAAAAACTTTAGCCCATAGTAACCAAAAATTTAAAATACGGTTTGGAAAAAAATATGAAGTGAAAAAGAGCTATTAGAAGCTAATTCAGGAACTGTAAATGTTATTTTCATTGATCTTAATGGTTAAAAATATATTGTAAGAGCAAAGCTATGAAAACTTCGAAAAATACCTTATAACGAAGACTTAAGGGCGAATTCAGGAATTTTTCCCGGGGGGGAGAGGAATGCACAAAATTCAAAACGTATCAAAAATTGTTTATATGCAGTTTTGTTACCTTTTTACCATTCGGGCAAAAGAGACCCCTGAAAAATGATAGCGGATGTAAATGAAAACCGTATTGTTGGAATCACGGTAGTCAAAAAACACATAAAGAACAATCACTGTCCCTCAGCTTGAGCAACAAGAAATGTGTATCTAAGACTCTGTTGCAGATAAAATTATATGCGTAATATAGTCAGAAATTTTTTATCTTGATACTGCCCCAAAACAAGCTAAAAAGTTAAAAATACCTCATTTTTTCTAATTTGAATGAATCTAAATTAAGATTCATATGAGCGGATTCAGTCCGATTATGTCAATCACGTATCTAGGACTTGTGCTTATTTTTCTCACCAAGTTTCATCCTGATCTCTCGACTCTAAGCGGTTTTCAACATTTCCCATTTCCCTCTCCCACTCCCCCAATATCACCAGATACGGTCGGGATTCACAGTAAGAGCTCTGACATACGAGGTCCTTCTAAATATCAAATTTCATTAAGATCCCATCATCCGTCGTAAGTTAAAAATACTTCATTTTTTCTATTTTTTCCGAATTAACCGGCCCCCCACTCCCCCCAGATTGTCAAATCGGGAAACGGACTATTTCTAATTTAGTCTGGTCCAGTTCCTGATACGCCTACCAAATTTCATCGTCCTAGCTTACCTGAAAGTGCCTAAAGTAGCCAAACCGGGACCGACAGAATTTGCGATCGCTATATGTCACGTGGTTCATACCAAGTGCCATAAAAAGGACGAAAGAGAAAAAGGCACAGAGAGAAGGCAACTGACAGTCATAAGAAAAAAGAAAAGCAAAATACTAACAGAAACAGATGACTGAATGAAGGGCAACCGAGGATGTAGAGGATAAAAAAGCATACAAGGGTCAACAGTTTGGGCCGAAGGCCCCATCGTGTATAGAAAATTATGATTGAACATGAGCTCTAAGAATCAAATGACTAGAAAAGCAAAATCTTTCTTACTTTTTACACACTAATACGCTTGTATTTTTGGAAAAATATCCAGTGTATTTAGCACCCAATTGTTCAATCATGGCTTTAACCTTGATTCTATCATCCCCTTCAAAAGCGCTTACGGACATGGTCATTTTATGACAAGGACGATTGTCATCACTGAATGGAAGGGGCAAATGAAGAGCTGTTGTTGGCGGAAACAACTGCTGTTTGATTACTACATCATTTAGCCAAAAGGCCGTCACGCATCTCTTGTTGTCCCGAATAGCCTAAAAATAAAATAGGTCAATTAATACAAAGCATTACTCTCAAAATTTCTGCAAAGAGGAAGCACATATGGGGAAAAACAAGAGGTAACCAAGACCAGATACACTATCCCCTGACAATATTTCTGTGGAAAAGAGGGGGATCCATTATCAAGTGAAAGAAAGAAAGGAAAAAGTGTGAAAGAGAGAGAGAAATGTGATTGTCTCAATCTGAAAACTCAGATTAAAGATGTATTAACCCGTCCTAGCCTCAGAAAGATTTTCCGATAGGGGGTGTATAGTGAGGTTACGTAAAACGGCAGAAACAAAATAAAAATTAGTTTGTTCCATAAATAAATATAACAATAACAATTCGGATAAGAAAGCTGAAAAGTATGGACTACAGAAATTAAAAAAAGGCTACTACAATTCGAAGTTAATTTCGACTTTGTCGCTTTTATTCACGACCTACAAGACACCAAAATGTAAAAACACAAGAAAAACGTGGAAGATTTTTTTTTTACAAATCTAGAATTTTCAATCCTGCAAATTGATTTTGAAGAATTTATTTTTGATTTATAGCACTTCAATTTTTTCTATATGCCATTTTTTAAGCTCCAGACCTTTTCCAAAAAAGCTACCATGTTCCATATTAGAACTTTTTTTCTACTTCCTGGGAATTAAATTGGAAAAAAATAAACCGGCCAAATTTCAGATCCTTTTTCAAAGGTCGCTTGTTCGAAAATTCATTTTGCTGACATAGGGTCAGAGAGCAAGATCTCTTTTCATAGCATAGACAAATTAACATTGCATTGGATTTATCGACTTTCACCTTATAACGAATAGAAATTATTCCGTATATGAAGTGAGCTACCCCCTTTTCAGCCCTTGCTCTTTACAAATTAGTTCGACTTTTCGTCACAATTTACAAGAGCAACTCCTAATAAACCACAAGGGCCGTTGAATTTGAATGAGAAGCAACTTTAAGGCTTTAGCATAAAAACAAGGATTGAGGAGGGGACAGCTCCCCTCACATACGGAATGATTTATCTTCCTTTCAAAATATCGTTCCTTGCTTTCCGTTGAAAAACTTTCAACTGTATCACACTGTTTTTTTAAGTGCCTCGAATAACCTTGCTGTTATACGGAAGTATCTGGATTTCAGATATAGTCACACTTTTTAGCATTTATTAAGTAAATCCCAATATTTTCGGATATAGTCTAGGCATTGGTATATTTCAGATATAGTCACATTATGGCACGTACGCAGGGGGGGGGGCTTCTCCCCCCGAAATTTTGTGAAATGTTTAATTTCCCCATGGTTTCTTGGGATTTCTGGCAAAAATAGGACATTTATTAAGAATTAGATACATTTGTGAAGCCTTTTTTGGGGTATTTTACAGCATGCAATTATCCGGTCAAGTCACTGCCCAATTATTAATCCGTTTTCTATCTAACTTTTTACCCTCTTTGAAGTAATTAGCAATTGTACTGTTATTTGTTTTTTGTAAAGAGAGTTTGCTTTCCACAGCAAAATAGAATTATCCTTGATATTAGGGCGTTTATTCCCCCTTTTCAGGATAAATTACAGCTTTTAATGGATAAATTTTGGAGACTATCATTTTTCATTAAAATCTACGTTTTTGCAATAGAAGAACTACTCCCCACAGCACCCATATTGCACTGTTAACCCTAAAATTTTCCTTTCAGTGGGATATAATAGGTTAATCACTTGTTCTAAATCTCTATGAACATAACCTGAGCCTAAAACGTACTTTTGAGGCTTCAGTCTTCTTCCCCCCATCCGCTACAATACTACAGATTAAAGTTAATCTGTATTTTCCGATATACCTGCTTTTTGCATTACTAAATAAAAGAAGTGCTACTTTATATCTGCTGTTTTGAGGGTTTTGGGACCACCCCCCCCGAAAAAAAATCCTGCGTACGTGCCTGGTCACATTTTTTTGCATTTATTAAGTAAATCCCAATATTTTCGGATATAGTCTAGGCATAGGTATATTTCAGATATAGACACATTTTTTGCATCTATTTAGCAAATCCCAATATTTTCAGAAATAGTCAGTAAATCCAGGTAAATATAATGTAGATTCACACACTTTTTCATAGTTTCACTTACTTTACAACAAATTTGAAGCGAAAAAAAATTACACAGCAGTTTCAAAATATTAATTTTAAAACAGTAAAATTGTAATTTTCATTTTTCCATAGTAAAAATTAATATAAACAGCTACAGTTATCCTTAAGGATCACATGTAGAACCAGCATTGCCAACACTTTGAAATAAACCGTACCAATATTCCGACTACAGTTGGGCCACAAAAGATTAATTTGTACCGTCCGAACATCAGGTTAAAATTTGCAATAACAAATAGAAAATTATGAATTAAGACTTGAATAGATATCCGAGTCACAGAAACAAATAAAACCAAAATGAACCACATAATTTGTATTACATCAAATATATTGCATTATACTACGACCTCTAAATTGTACCAAAAACAGTACTATTCTGCCGCGTTGGCAACGATGCTTAGGATATTCATATAATAATAACTCTCCTCTTGACGATGAGCATCCCCCTCTGGCCCAGTGAGTACGCCCCTGTGGTCAAGCAAACTTACCTGTTGAACAAATGGATTGGTCAAGTGGCAACATAAAACATGAGTGATTCTCGGACCATAAGTAGATTCAATTTCACCTCCATAACGATTTATCACTTTTTTCCATTCACTCACAGTTTCCTGGGGTTTTGATTTGTGATAGTCGGTGATAATGAAGACGCAGCCAAGCAAACACAAGTCACCAGGGAGCTTTACTGTTGGTTCATGTCCGTAAAATTGAGTTGAAATACGACTTACAGTAAAAGCGGTGCCTAAAATAAAAATAAGGAATAATTTTTATTTTATTTTTAAAATAAATAAATTTTTAAAAGTAATTTAAATTTTAATTATTTTAATTATAATTAAAATTTTAAAATAAATATATTTAAAATTTTAAAATATTAGAAAAAAAATCTTTTTAATTATTTTTAAAAATAATAAAAAAAATATTAAAAAAAAATATTTTTTTTTATTTTTAAAAAAATTAAAAACATTAATTTTTAGTTAAATTTAACTAAAAATTAAAACAGTTAGTTGCAAAATATTAGTTTACAACTAAATATTAGTTGCAAACTCATATCTGCAACACTAATGAGGTTGTGACCTCTTTGGATGATCCCCCCCAAAAAAAATAATAATTGCGACACCAAAGACTGCATTAATTTTTTTAAAAGCTCACTCCCTCCCTAAGAAAATCCCCGGGTGTTTAAGTGGTACTTAGCAATTTTTTTGCCCGCTAAATAATTACCAGGCTGCTTTACTCATTCACATACAAAGCGTTCTCAAAATCAAAATACAATATGCATTAATGTCATGACCAGTGAAAGGTACAGACGCATTGTGGCCGTCACACACAATCCTCCAACCAAAATCTGAATATTTTTTTTTTTTTTCTGTAACGTCTCGAATTTTCACACAAAGTTAACACTTTTTTTTTCAGTCCCTCCCAAAAATCATGATCCCGCAATCCTGCCTAATTAATTCAAATCATATCTTTAAATCTGAGGTGACTTACATCCATGCATAATGAAAAATTATCATAAACATAAGCACAATTATCCTAATTGAAATTTTTTATAAATATTAAGAAGTTTTTAGCCTCTTGTTATTTCCCCAGTGTCACTATTCAATAATAAGGTTATAAAAGTAAAGATAATTTTAAAAAATTGGTCAGTAAGTGATTGGAAAGGATTGGTTTAAGGTAGAGTTAGAAGTGGAAAAGAACCTTGGATATTTAAGGTGAGACTTGCTTTTTGTACATTATTTTATTGTTAAGCACGAGTACTGTTTTTGGTGGGGGAGGAAAATCGAGATTGTTCCATAGAATTCACAATAAATACTGCAAACTTTGTAGAAAAATTGAAACTATAAAAAGCCAGCTGCAAGTTAATACCTATTAGCTAGGCTAAGCAGGTTTTTTTGGGGGGGAGGGGCATAATAAAAACAAGTTTTATTTGCTAGTTTTAATAAGTGCCCAAAGATTCAAGGTGACGGGCCCTGGCCACCTCTTTCTGCATATACCCCTGCTGAGAATGTGCGCAGAAAGGTGTAAGAAAATGAGAAAAGCATAGTTGATTTACAAACACAATAAAATAAATAAAATTCAATTCGTCCAAAGGAATACCTGCATTTAAAATTTTGAGTGTATCAGGAGGAAGGGGGCGAAGGGTTAGCTAAAACACCAAAAATTAAAAAGAAAGTATGGGAATACCTTCATAAATCACGAGATTTCAGGGGCCCCATTCCCTATGCACGTGCTTGTATCCAAACGTTTTCTATACACTTTTTGATTTTTCTTGAGTCAAAGATATTTCTAAACGTATGAAGTTTGCTAAACAACAATGTAAATTAAACAAATTAACAGAATTAAATCTCATTTTAAATCTCCTCCTGTCAATGGACCCTGGAATTCAGGCAAATACTCAGGATTCTTGGGGACAGAATTCGTAACGAAAACAGATTAATTATAGAGGTAGATATGAGAAAAATGGGTTTTTGGGAGTGTTAGACCTTCAACCTCACTTATGTAGCCTGCACATTCCTTGTCAGGGACCATTCTCCAGCATTTTTATTTGGGGGACATGGGTCCATATCTGGATAGTCAAGGGGCATTGATGGCAACTGCCCCTCCCGCAAACGACACCCCTAGCCTTGTTGACAACAGTTCAATAGCTTGAAACGTGTCACTGCAACTAAGTAACAAATTGATAACATAGCAATGATCGATATTTACTTGATTTCCAGGTTAAGTAATATACGTCTTTTCTTTTTAATCCTTTGCATAAATTTAATTGCACTAAAACCAGACCAGTGCTGTGTTCAAGGAGGTTGGGGGGTTTGAATTGCTTGTTTAACTCGCAAAAATAACAAAAATGAACATAAACAAATTTTTGTTGCCTTTTCTAAAGTTTGTTTTTGTAAATACCCCGCCTCCCAAAAAGTGCTGGATATGTTCTTGAACCATATCATTTAAATACAGCGTATTCCTTGCACAGCTATTCTTCACCCCTTCCCCATGTCCGTAGCCTGGTTTCAAAAGGATATCATGCTTTAGTGGTTCTCACCCAAGTCTCTAATAAAAGATCTATTTTGCTCTGTATCTTCTTAAACAGCATGTGCTAATCAGGAACAAGAAAGTTCTAGACTTACCTTCGTTTTAACTTAAATCAGTTTTCTATTACCGCTAAATACTGTTTTTTGTTCTTCCGTTAGTACTGAGAATAGGGGCAGTCTCAGATCCTGCCTCCCCCCCAAAAAAATCAAATTTTCTTGAATTTCTGTGCGCTTCTCATTTAAGCCATTATCATTTTTTTTCTGCTCCCCCCCAAAAAAAATCTTATTTAATCTTAATCTTAATGAAATCTTAGTCAAAATCTTAATTAAAAATCTTATTTCCCTTCTAACCAATTCCTACGCACGTTTCTAGCTGATTGTTCGGTTCACAAAAACGCTAAATTTTCCAAAATGTTGGAACACATTAAAATAACCTATTTAAATGACAAAGGATTTATATCATATCCCTATCCCACTCTTCTGAAAAAAATCACTGCATACATAACTGTCACCTGTTTGATTTCTACTCCATCCCCTCATAAACCTTTTCTTATTGGCCCTCCTAAAAATGCCTGCATACATTGCTGACTGAGGGAATTTTACTGCGTTGCAATGATAAAAAAGTGATAAAGTTATAGATGATAGCACGGACACACGAACGTACAAATTTATAGTTGTTAAATTTGACCAAATGATTATTTACAGCTAAAACTTTTTTCTTTCAGATTTTTCCAAGATATTTTTTTTTATTGATGCGTTTTTAGGCAGATTTGAATATTTCAATGCTTGTAATACAATACCTTGAAATAACCTACTACCCTAGATTCACACTCAGTACGTAGGTGTAAGCTTATTTCGGGAGGGTGATAGAGTTACTTACAAATCAAACTAAACAAAAAAATTACTTTGAAAATATAAAAAGAATTAAGGGATGGATTTATAAAAAAGAGTGGTATTCATAGGAGGCCCTAGGTGGAATCTAACCCAAGTACGGACCAGGTCTGTAGAGGAGTGTTTGAGAACAAGAATGAATGTTTTTACACATTGGGCACATTTTATTTATGATTATGTTTGTAAGAATATTCAATACATTTTTAATGAGTCTTTAAAACCTTCATTTGCACCCCCCCCCCTCCCACTCCCCCCTCAACAAAAATACTGGATACGACCCCATTAGTGTGAAATTGGTACTTGTGTTAATATAATAAACACACTCAAGAAGTGAAGTTTGGTGACAATAAAATATGATGACAATAGAATACTTTATTATCAAAATTGTGAAGCTCGTTTGTGAATTATTAAATTGGGAGCTTCGACCGTCTCAAAGACAAAGAAGAGTTCATTATTAACTCGATTCTTGACCAAGTTAGTGATAGAATATAGTGTATAATCATCGAAATTCAAATTAGCATTTGGGATTTGTCAAGGACCAAAGAACTGGCAATTATATTTTTCCAGGATAAGGGGTTGTTGCCCAAAAAAACAACATTTCTCGAGTGTGTTTTATATAATAGATCACTTCTCGAGTTGTTATTATAATTTTATGTAATAACAACCCTGGTTACAATTTTGGTTTCCAAAAGTGAAAAATATCCTAACTTTTGACTTCGGTAAAATGTTGATTCTCAACGTTTTAAATCATTTGCATTATCTATTTTTGGTAACTGTTGCTACTACAAGGTCGTAAAAAGGGAGGTTGACCCTTCCCCTCCTCGAAATATTTGTCCGGCTCGTAAAAACGTAATAAAAATCAATGTAAACAAGTTTTTAATGCGTTTATAAAGTTTTTTGTACTCCTCCCCCCAAAAAAACTGGATACGTTCTTGCTACTATGCCTTTGCTTCAATAGAAAGAGCGCTGACTATTTATACTTATGATTGACACATCTGCCAACACTAAAATATCACAAAGTGTTTGTACTTTTTATTTCGAAATTTTCGGTCTCATTTTATTTATGTTTTAGAGATTTTCAGATTTAGCCTTCCGAAAGTATTTTAAAACTCAAATTTGAACTGTAGGAAATACCAACACAGAATTCCCCCATAGTCAATCTCCGTGTTCAGTAGTATATCAACTATGTTTCTAGGCAGCGGAGTTAATTCACGGGAATCAAGGGAAATTGGCAAACAAATCTTGAGGGGAGGGGAAATCGTCCCTGCTACCTCTAGATGTACCCAAACTGAGTCACACAAATATTCCTATGGATCCAAGAATTAGCTATCACTCGATATTTGAACCGCACTTACACATTTATTGATAAACTTAAAAATTAAAAAAAAAATTTGTAAAAAAAACATTATTACCCAATAGTGTGATTCGAAGAATAAGGCTATACAATCTTAAGGTTCCGGATGAATGATGAAAATCCACCCAATGCCAATTAGCTATACCCTCAATATCATTAGGAGGAAACCTGAAGAGGCCAACGCTTTCTGCCCACCTCAGTAATATTAACGATTACGAAAATTCGACTGTTTTGAACAATGTGTCCTATTACTTAGCATTATCACTAAGTTTTAGCATAATCTGATATTAATTCATGTATTCCCACTGTTACCAGCCGAGACATTCAAAGCCCTTGACATCCCTAACGAACATATTAGATTAATTTTAGCTGCACCTGACACAATTTTCAAATCAAGTTAGTTACCTCATAAAATATTCTAATGCCTGACCAAGACTGATTCAATTCCTCTGAATGGCCGTAAACTCGTAATGAATTACAAAATTGTACATACACTTCGCGTAGGGGTCGTCGTCCATTATCATTTATCTTTTTCACCTGGTCTCATTATATATTAAATACAAAAACTAGTGTTTTCAACTGAAAGTAAGGAGCAAAATTAAAACTTACCTCCTCCCCAACACCTCGCTCTTTATGTTAAAGTTTTTTTTCTAGTGCTTTTGAAAGAAACTTCTTATTGTTCAGATAAAACGAACATAGTGTTTCAGAAGTCGGTCTAAAAGAATTGGGACAAAATTCAAACTTTAGCGTAAAGAGCGAGGTATTGAGGAGGAGGCACTTAAAGAGGACACTAAAACTTAATTTCCGTTCGAACGAGCTATCTCGCGGTATTCTAGGAACATTGGTCACTATGATCCCCTCAGCAAAAAAACAAACAAACACGCATCCGTGATCTTTCTTCTGGTAAAAAAAAATACAAAATTCAACATTTCTGCGGATAGGAGCTTGAAACCTCCACAGTAGGGTTCTCTCATACGCTAAATCTGATGATATGATTTTCATAAAGATTCTATGTCTTTTAGGGACGTTTCCCCCTTTTTTTTTATAAAATAAGGCAAATGTTTCAGGCTAGTAACTTTCGATGGGTAAGACTAAACTTGACGTATTTGAAATCAGCATAAAATCCTATTGGTATCAACATTCCGTTTTTTAAAGTTTAGGTCACTATTGAACCGGGTCGCTCCTTATTTACAGTTTGTTACCACGAACTGTTTGAAAACTGAAAACCAGAGCCATTCCAAGGGTTGGTGATGCCCGGGGAAAAATTGAATTACAGCACCCCTCCCGACTCAAATATATGTATAAAAGCCGAAACAAAGTGAAAACATTGAAAGCGGGCGATCCCCCAGGACCCCCACCGCCAAGGCACCCTGGACAGTTATCTCCCCCCCCCCTTTGAACTACTCTGCCGACAATCATAGAAGGTTTAAAGAGGGGATTTGATCAGAAATGGTGAGATCTAGGGCTTTTTTTAACAGACAAAGCAGATAAAGGTATAGCCTTTTTGCTAACCGTATCTCAAACAGTAGGCCCAACGAAACGTGTAGTTCAATCCTGCTTTCTAAGGCTACAACGAGAGAAAGATTGAGAGGGCTAGGGCACGTTCTGCGAATGAATAATGGTAGATTGCCGAAGATTATCCTTTTTGGCCGGCCCACTAGTGCTAAACGGAAAGCAGGTCGTCCTCGGTTAGGATTTCGCAAGGAAAGATTTAGGGGAAATGGGAACTTCCTGGGAATGTGTAAAGAAGAAGGCTTTAAATAAATTGGGACTAAGAAGGAGCGTGTGTTGGCCTCAGGCGGCTTGGCACTGTAGAGAATTGTAGTAACGAATCTGATCAAAAGCAAGGGTTAACTAGAAAACATGGAAATCTTCATCAAGGAATTAGTTAACTCACATTTAATCTTAAGATATTCATTATAATGGCTATTAATTGTCATCATTATTTGTGAAACATCAAATAATTGTGAAGCGACAAAAAAATCAAATATTATGCTTATGCAAATAAGCGTAAGCATATCATATCTGTAAGCTGTATAAAAATGTGGTTCAATCCCACTTTCTAAGGCTATAATGAGAGAAAGCATGATATGGTTAGGACACGTTTTACAGAAAAAGCATGATATATTGCCAAAGATTACCCACGTCGGCCAACCGTCTAGGGCAAAACAAAAAGCACGTCGTTCCCCAACACGGTGGTAAGATGTCACAAGAAAAGATTTAAGGGAGATAGGAACTTCTTGGGAGGGTGCAAAGAGAAAGGCTTCGAATAGACTGGGACGGAGGCAGAGCATGCGCAGCTGTGGTGCCCTCAGGCGGCTCGGTGCTGCAGTTACTTTTGCAACAGTATTCGTTGTAAGCCCTAAGGTAACACAGTGGATTGATGATATGATATGCTTCACAATACGGGGCCCAGGGAGCTTCTCCAAGGTTGGGTTTAAGTTAAGACATTAGTCTTAACTTGCCAGTATAAGTAATTATACTTCTGTAAATTAGTAAATGTTCATTATGTTCTTAAATGTAAATTAGTTCATTTATTCTTATGTATAATATAATTTTTTTCAGACATGGATATGAGCAACGTCATTGGCCTTTTGATTCTTCTTGGACTTCTGATTGTATCATCCTTGGGATACCCTCAAACGCTTCATTACAACTATGAAGACGTTGATTACATATACGGCCCATCTATAATGGCGCCGCCTACCAATGACATATCCTACGATTTTGAAGACTTTCCACAAGTTGACATGCCTCCGCTTGACACCATTGAAATGTCCCAGCCAAATAGCCTGTACTTTTCTATTACTTCAGACGCATCTTAAATATTTGACCGAACAATACTTTATTATTTATTTATTTAATTAAATTATTTATTGAGTGATCTAGGTACAGCAGTTCTCTACTTAGTATTCCAGAATTCAATTAATAATAATTGATTATCATTAAATAGTAACCAAAAGCAAAAATCGACCCTGAAATACTTACAAAGCATAAAATGGGCAAGTGTTTAAATATTAAATTCCTCACTTACCAATCAATCTTCAATTACAGTAATATGAATTGACTGAAATTTTGTTTTATCTGTTGTCTTGAAAAAAAACCTTAAAAATTCGTGATGGTTGGGCATGGAACACACTTTTCAGGTTGATTAGGTCTATTCTAAGTGACATTCGACTGTTTAGTATCGCTGTCATACCGTGCACAACTTGCATATAATTACTACAACATAACTACTTCTTTCCTCTCGTGATCATTGGTTTGTAGCCCCGAATCGGTTAAACATAAATCTTTTCGCTCACAAACTTTTTAGTTTTCTTAGATACATTAAATTATATACACTTTTAGATACAAACTTTTTAGTTTTCCATGATTTATAGCTGTTTAAGGCCCAGAAGCTTCATAGGGAGATTCTTCTCTCCCCAAATTAACAGTTTGATCCTCCCAAAACCTGTTTAGTTCTCTACCATTTATAGCTACGTAAGGCCCAGAAGCTTTACGAGCTGATTCCTCTCTCCTCAAACCTGTTTAGTGTTCTACAATTTATAACTATATAAGACCCAGAAGCTTCATAGGCTGGTTCCTCTCTCTAAATTAACAGTTTGATCCTTCCCAAACCTGTTTAGATTTCTATGATTCATAGCTACATAAGGCCCAGAAGCTTTACAAGCTGATTCATCTCTCCCCAAACCTGTTTTGTTTTCTATCATTTATAGCTACAGTTTGATCCTCCCCAAACCTGAATCGTGCAACCATCGCTGAAAGGAAACCGAACAGACTAACTAGATACTACTAGAAGCAATGACAAACTTCTCTTGAATTCAAAATCTTGATGATAATAACTACCTATTGTTTGACAACATCATAATGGATCATAATTTACTTAAGACAAGATTTAGTTGTGATGAAATACACATAAAGTATCCCTCAGAAGCTCTTTAGCCTATACTTACAGAAAGAAGAGATAAAAAAAAATTTTCATAGAAAACAAAAATTAAATAGATTAGATATATCAAATAAATTAAATATAGTAAATAGACTCCGACAAATCCTGCACTTGAAACATAATAAAATAAGAAAACAAAATAACTTCTAAGAGGCCAAAATTGTTCAACAATTTTTTTAACAGCCTAAAAGAATGGCACCTTCGGGCTGACTCAGGCATCATATTCCACACAATATGATTCACCATTACAGGATAGAAACGTGACATTTTAGAAGGTGCAAAATTTCAATATGATTTTTTTTTTGTATTACGAGGATTATATTTTTTTTTTTATTACGAAGATTATGGTTGATCTTTTAATATCAGGTCTATTTACTAGACTGAATATTAGGGAAACTAAGACTGAATCACTTTACGGATCAGGAATGAAAACTCACAATTATTTTCTTTTAACTGTTAAAACTAACATAGCGCAGAGTTAAAACTGGGTACGTACCGAACTGTAAGTAAACTGAATAAAGTAAATCAAAACTGGACACGTACTGGCTAGGACACAAGAGAAAGGAGTAGAAACCCGAACAGAGGTATAAAGACAGCAGCCATAGTTCCATTTTGGATACGGTTTACTTTATTTCGGTAGGGGCGAGGGGATTTCGATTGAACATAATTTTACTTATGTATTCATTTCATAATTTCAAGGAACAGTTATAATGATTTTCCTATTCAGAAAGCCTAGTGGGCTACACGCTCGGCTACATCAAAACATATGAAGAGGGATCGGACGTCTATCGGTACAATATGGAAACATAAGAAAAAGACTCTTTTCTTGAAAAATGTCCTAACCCACTCAAAGTATTAAGTCAGACTAGTAGGAATTAATTTAAAGTGCAAAAGTAACAAGTACCTTTTGATTGCTGAGTTCCTGGTGGTTGGACACTAGCAACAGCCACTGGTGTTTTACTCAACACCGACTGCTGACTCATAAGCTGTGCTGCAGCCTGCTGCCGCTTCTGAAGCTGCTGATTCATGTACTGTTCTTGCTGTTGCGGGGTCATAGGTTGGTTGCTAGGCTTAGTTAAAAAAGTTGCCTGTACAGATGGAGCTCTTTGATCAGGAAGAGAACTTTGAATAGTAGGAGACAACTGGGGCAGCGGGGGCGATGGCGATACTACTTGTGTAGTCTGTAGGCGGCTCGTGAGTAAGGTGGCAAGAGCAGTTTTGGTTTTTGGATTAACGAGTGGATTTCCATTCGGCTGAAATCAAAAAGGAAAGGTATTCTTATTTCCTCATTTATATAATCTAATCAGTCAGGTCCTTTTTAACGCCAACTATTGCTTGAACGGTGCATGAGAGATTCATCGATAATTTGTGGCCCACTATAAACAAAAGTAAAAGTGAAGTAAAAAAGAAGAAAACTATACAGTCAAAAGCTGAAAATCAAGGGGAAGCCATTCCCATATGTGACAACAAACAGCTGAAAAATATTTATTTGCAAAATTTTACATGCAAAATATAAAAAGAATTGATACTTGACTGAAGGAATTGATACTTGAAACCTGCAGATATTATCTTATATAAGATTTCAAACTTAGACCAAACAGAAACCTACCATAAACAGGGTCTTCTCCCCCCCCACAATTCACTTTGCACAAGTGTTAAGTTTGAGCGCACTTAACTGTGAAACTGTTATAGCAGAAAACGGATAACTTTTCCAAAACTACAAAAAAAGCTCTAAAAATTTTGAAAAACGGACGAAAAAAGTTCTTAAAGGAAGAAGGTACGTATGTAATTGAATCTATTAGTCTCAGATTGAGCTAAAATTACTAAATTATTTAGAATTTCTCTAAAACTAGGATCTAAACCTGCCCCAAAATAGGAGCGGTATTTTTTTTTCAACCAATTTCAAACTTATTTTAATATAAACAAACTTGTACACCGAATTTCAAAAATTTAACTCGAAAGTGCATAGAACTGAGTCTAAATTATGAAGCAATAGCAAAACATTCGTCTTCCGCTAATATACTAAAACGTAGGAGATCAGAAGAATAACATACACAGAATTTCCCTTCAGAATCTCAACAGAACTTGAAGACAAAAGAAATCTCAACCAAATTAGTTGCATTTTCATGAGGGAAGTGGATCCGATTTTTTTTTATTATGTCAATTTTTGGTGGGGATGTCAGATCTAACATCACAATATAACGGACCATAAGAACTGTTCGGCTAATACTGACAGGCACCTTCTGGATAATCCAGCCCAGTCCCTTTTCAGTTTACTCATCTCTACTCATTACTCACAATAATTCATAGCGATCTCATTAGTAAAATACTCACTGTCATTCGTGGCAATAGCTATTACTCATTTCTTACTTATTGAAAGAACAAGTGATACACATTTCTTTTTGAGGAAACCAATTTTCACCCCGCGTCTCAAAGTATTGTACATTAAAGGAGATACTGTGTGCTAATCATTGTTTCCAAGTTTGGTCTTCCATTGTTTGGCCAAGTTTGGTGTTTTTAAAAGAAAATTCAATAAATTCTTACCATCAAATAGTACCGAACGCAAACTTGTAATTCAAATGAACCTACATAGTCAAAGTTACCAAAGTGGCTAGGCCCCCTATAATTCTGTTGATTTAGGGTAAGGTCAGCAACTACTCCCCACCCCCCATCGATTTTGAAAAATAACTTTTCGTATTTTCATGAAAAATATAAGTTTTGTCTTTTCATTAAAAAAAAAAAAAAAAATCGGTATCATCATTGAAAAGAACCCAAAAATAACTAAATTCCCCGCTCCTTCCTTCCTACTTTGATAGACATATTCTGCTCCCTTCTTCCTGTATTTTCGCGGATTGACACTTCAAGAACTCTCCTCCAAATGTCACAGCTCCAGTCTAAGCAATTTTTCTGGATAAATATACCGGTAATAAATGAAGAGCAGTATAGGGACCTCACAGTTAACTTCATTGACAAAAATACAAGTAAATGAGCAGCCTAAAGAACGCTGAATATCCTTCTCTTCTTTCTGTAGCGCCAAAACTTCAACAAGAAAATTACCACACGCTACTCAAATATCCGAATTTAATCTTTGCTTTTATCTCAAATTAATTAAAATACGTTTCTGTTGCTTAAAGAAGATGAAAGAAGTAGATGAAGATAAGTCTGCAAAAAAGAAGGCTACCATGCTTCAGTAACAACAATTCTGTCGTGTGCTTAGACACATCTCTAGAATGTAAATTTATTTAGTAAACAAATTATAGGATATTAAGTAAAAATTTCCAACGTAGTGTTTGGTTTTCCTCAAGGCTGATATTTAAG
This sequence comes from Artemia franciscana, assembly GCF_032884065.1. Taxonomy (NCBI): domain Eukaryota; kingdom Metazoa; phylum Arthropoda; class Branchiopoda; order Anostraca; family Artemiidae; genus Artemia; species Artemia franciscana. Next base: position 293,176 of record NW_027062647.1, on the reverse strand, counting down.
GATTTATTATAATATTCGATAGGTATCTAAGGAAAATGTTGCAACACAAGAAGACCTATATCAGTAAGTGGAAATTACAGAAAGTGTTTGATTTTCACCAAAGCTGGTATTTCAGCATTTTGGGGTTATTGATTTACATATCTGAGGGTATTGTTGCCACATTATACAAATTTACTTAAACTCATTTAAATAAAATTTTAAATTTCATAATTTTTCATTAACAACTAGATTTCCACGTGCTTAGACACATTTAATGAACATTGATCAGGATAAACATAATACCCCAATGTTACTATATTCTGATTTAAATTTACGATGTACACTGCGGAAATCACTTCAATTTTCCCATTCCCCCTTTTAATTTATTCATTATGGACATCTCAAATGGTTTTCAGGACAAGAATGGGTCTTTGTTCAACGAGTTCTTTTAGAAACTATTCTTGGAAGTTCTTTTAGACGAAGGAACTCTGGCTCATGAGTTTATGAAAAAGCCTGAGTGTGAACTTAATTCGATCGTAAGTGGAAACTGTTTTTTTTTTTTTTTTCATGACTTAGGTCTTTGTATGACTAAAATGAATTTCGTTAAATTTCATAATAATTGTAATGACCACTGGCACTTGAAACAATTTTGATAATTGATATAAATTGTTGCTGCTTAGGATGTCTTTGATAGTAGTGGCTAATGAGCGTAATCATTTATAATAAACAACAGGCCGCGTGAATTTTCGAGTGCTCCGTGCCCTTTTTCACCTGTGCCACAAACTAGGGCAAAAAAATTGAAAATTGAGTCCCATGAAAGTTCCCGTATCTAGATGTATGAAGGGCCACCCGTCATTCGGATTGTATTCAGAGTTACACGTATTTAAGTATGTTTCTTGGGAGAAACGACACTTCTTTCCCACTAATTATGGTTATACTAGCTCAAGTGTTAAATGATTTTCCAATAATACCTAGTATCTATTCAGGTAAGCATATGAAAACATATAGGCTTCAAAATAAAGTCTCATGAAAAGTGCCCCTATCTAGATGTATGAAGGGATGTAAATAACAGATGTTCAATTTTCAACGATCTTTCCGTCAGATACCTGTCCTACGGTCAGGGATAATATATCTTTATTTTTTTTAAAACCAGTTTAGAGTCCTAATTGGTTGAAAATGATCCAACCTGGCAGCAACGTTTTACCGTACTTACATCAACTGCAATTTGCTGTTGCATAGCTGATTGTTGAGCCAAAATCTGTTGCTGCTGATTTTGCGCCTGTTGTTGCTGATTTTGCGCCTGTTGTTGCTGATTTTGAACCTGTTGTTGCTGGTTTTGTAACTGTTGTGGTTGATTTTGCACCAGTTGTTGCTGATTTTGAACCTGTTGTTGCTGGATCTGCACATGTTGCTGGGTAACATTCTGATGCGTATTTAGTGGCAACTGAACCTGCTGTACAACTTTCTGCTGCACTACGGACGGTTGTTGCTGTTGTTGTGGAAGTGAAACGCGAATGACCTGATTTTCCTGATTATTAACTACCTGACGTAAGATTTGCTGAGGTATCGACATACGTTGTACCTGAAAAAGAAGAAGATGATGACCAAAAATTCAGCAAATGTTAGCCATTTAATACATATGACGAAACATGGCCACCACTTGATTTCTCCGTAATTTCCCCGTAATTTCCGTAATGATTTCTCCGTAATTTCCCCTGGCCATAATACTACCACATCCAACAGCCTTCCGAAAGCGTCTCATGTGTTAAACTAAAATTATCATTGTTCAATGAAAATAAAGGACTGCATGGTGTCCAACACACTTTAGTCTACAACAAGCTTCTATTCAACATACCCAACTTGCAGTACCCAGGGCAACCCCCAGACAATTTTCCACGAGGATCTTTCTTTTCCACTCAGATGCATATGATTACCATAAACAATATCTAGACCTTAATGAACACACCTCAAAATTACTATTGCCAAGTGGGAGATTGGTGTTGGTTGTGATTAAATATACAACTTTATCCTGCCTATATAATAGTGTTGTATTATTTATGACTACAATACTCAAAACCAGTTTTGGATATGTGTTCAGGATGGGAGATACTTCGACAAAGCCTACCGCACCCAAAAACTAAATAAATATTTAAATAACCTAACCTGAATTGCCAAATACAATTTTTCCTTATTATTCTCCCCTCCCTCAAAGAAAAGAATCCAGCATACCTGTCTGTTAAAATCTATCATTCATTTTTACTCTATATAATCAAATAAATTTTTATTTAAACAAACATAAGTTGCTTTTCTACTTTGTAAGGTAAACTTACAGTAAGGTTTACGGGGTATATGGTAACTCAGTCTCCTAGAAGTTAGCGACCTCTGCTACCAGGCCTAAATATTTGAAAATGGATTTATGAGCAACGTCGTGACCACAAAATATAAAATCTAGCCTCTAAACATTCTTTGACTTGACAGTGATTTGCAACTCATTACAACACGTTATCCATATAACGTAATGCATACTGTAGTTCAATGCAAAGTATGCTATACTGCATACAATAAAGCATGCTACGATGTCACATTACAAACTAAATGCCATCACAAGGGGAAATTAAGGTTAGAACCACATTAATATGGGTATTTTAGATCATATTTTAGGGGATTCTTGTAGGGGTTACCCATATCTTAGATCAGATTTTTACAAGCCTGCTTTTTACTGCGGTTGACAATTTGAATTATAACCAATTTAACCCAAGTGAAATACAATAAATAAAAAAGAAAAAGAAAAATTGAAAAAATTACACGAGAGGGTCAAAGTCCAGAAGTGCCAACTGTGGTGATTGAAAGTAAGGGAAGTGACTAAAAGCACGTTACATTTTATTCCTAAACCCATTCTTAAAACAACACGAAACAGTGAATTGCCCACTGTTTTGCAATAGAAAGTTTTTTGTCGACAAGAAACTATCAGAGGATATCAGATCAAGTTGAAAGAAAAAGACATGAATTTTTAGGGCAACTTTTGTTAAAATTAAACGATCCCAAACAGGTAATCCTATGGTAGGGTTTTTAAAGAGTTCCTTTATAAAAACAATTTCCTTTTCAGTTTGAAACGGTTTTGTATACAAATGTAAGTTTGCATCTCATTGTGTACTTTGTGCAGAAGGGACTTACTGTCCCTTCTGGGGCATTAAGTAAGCCTACACCCTGGAATTGCCAGAAAAAAGTAGCGTAAGAGTGTGGTTAACTAGATAATTCAAACACATTAACAATCAGTAAAATTATGGTTTGGGGCGCATTTGACAAGGGTGCAGCACATTTACCAAACAGAAAAATTCTTATTGGAATCTAAAAAAAAAACATTTCAAATAATGACGATATTGAAACTAAAGTTATATTAAAAATTCATTGCAGATGGAGAAGTATAAGAGGACTAAGCATGAGAGGAGGATATATTAATAAGCTAATGACAAGGATATTTGATTAACAAGTTGAGTGCTGATGAGTCACCTTGAAGTTTCCATAAATAAATTTACTCATATCACAAGGCAATTGACCACAATTAGAAACAAAAGTGGTCCTAAAAGTAGTAATAATATTTCTTTTTTTATTTTTCGACTTTCAACTTTAAAACTTAGAGCCCAATCAAGGTAACCCTTAGGTTTTTTAAGACTCTATATAAATAATTATACAGGTTCTACATAAATAATTTCCTTTTCAGTCTGGAAAAGTTTTGTATACAAATATAATTTTGCAAAAAAGACTCGGCTTTAAATTGATAAGCCAATGTTGTTAGAAAAAAACTATTCTACGCCATTTTCACAAAGGGTATCTACTTCTGAGAAACATTCTAAGTTTTTTTTTTCACGTTTGCCTGCGAATTCAGGGTACTTGTCAGTCACGTGTCAATCCTAAAACATGGTAGTCAGCCAGAGACTTTAAGCGAGCAGGCCTACTAGGCCTGGGATCACTTGTTCGCCTGTGAGTCCAAACTAATTCAGTCCCTTGTTTTGCATACAAGTCCAGCGGACATCGTCCGTCATGAGTCAACCCAAAAATCTCGATCATCCCTTCGTTCTATGACTATATACCTTAGTTTTGCCCTATGATGGATGGATGATAGACTATCTTTCAACAAGTGAAAATCACATCAATTTTATAAAATCCTCAAAAAGGTTAATAACAGCTTTGTCTCTCACTCAGACTATCTGTCATAGATTTTTTCTCCATTCAGCCATGGCAACTTTATCTTTTTTCAAAATTTTAATTTCACTCGGCCGTTTAATTTTAATACTAAGCCATCTGATTACACTTGACCACCCAAACTGTCTAATTTATTCGAGTTTGAAAACTTTAAAAGTTTCACGGTTCCATATCATTATTTAAATTTTTCAATGTCATATTCTTTTGAGTCTTCTATCAAATCTGCCACTCTTAACAACCTATTATGCACTGCTTAGCATAAAGTCCTTCGCATTTGCCAATTTTCGGAAAATCTAGTCCTTGTCAGCAGACTACTTTTCAGGACAAAAAGAAAGAAAACAAACAAAATGCTTCAATCAGGATAAAAATTAGCAAACCTTTTAAGAAGATGAAAATCATTCATTTTTTTTACAATACTAGAAGGATTCCTACGAGCTGAATTAAAATTTAAAAAAATCTAAAAAAAAATGAAATTCTAAAAAATCACTTAGAGCCTAAATATTTAGGGAAGACTTAGAAAAGTTCCAGCCAGCAGCAAAGTTTTTTGTTATTTTTAACTCTAAAACAAAAATCAATAAAACTATGCAAAATAATACAAATAAATCGTAAAGTCCTTTTTTTCTTCTATTTTAAAGTAGCATAATGCGTTCCCAGTTTTAGACTCGCTACTTGTCAATTATTTGACAAACAAAATAATGGAATAGCAGACATAAATTGCTTGAAGGGGATAGGAGCACTGTTTGACGCATTCCACATACGGCCGTATAAAGAAAGAATATGTCGAGGTCGTTTACGTGCGCTAAAACTTATCTGCGGAGGAGGGGGGAAAACTAAGAAAAAACGTCAAAAAAGCGAATATTACATGCAAAATAAAGGAAATTGCAATAAAAATCTGAAAACTATTGGGACAAACTCAAACACCCCCCCCCCTCCGCCGTCAAGTTTTGACCTCGTCTGAGTATGCAGCTCTAATTTTGCCTTCAAAACTATGGTTGCTAGTAGTTTGAATAATTCTTGTTGTTGCCTGCTTCGATACAGAGCGAATTTGAAGTTTTACTTAAATCTCTTACAACTTTTACCAAATCAAATAACTACTTATTAAGCTTTCCTCCGAAAATTTTCTGTTATTTGGCCATTTTATATTGAAAACACACTAAAAAATACAATAGAATAATAGCACAGCAGCAAAAACACTCATGGGTCTTTTACCCCTAGCCTTTGTACATTGGTACACTTTGTGCACCTCAATCTTGTCGGCTTGAGCTTCACTGACTTGCATTTCACCTTGGTTGAGTTTTACTATATTTAATTCACAAGACTTGGGTTACGCTGAGAGGAGTTTACGAGATCTTTGTATGGGTGGAATTCTGTACACATTGTCTAATTTTACCAATAAAGTCCAACCGTTCTATGCGAGCGTAAATGACCTCATTTGATTGCTCATTACTAAGAATGTTTAGTTTCTTGAGGCACAACAATTGGTTTTGCAGTTTTTTTTTTTTTTGGGGGGGGGGGGTCAAGTACCCAATTTCAACTTAATCACACACAAAAATGTTTTAGAACTGCAATAAAGAAAATACTTATTATGTTAAGCGGACTCGGTAGTTGGCTTTATAAAAATCTCTTCTACTAAAAGCTAAGGCTCCACGAGATACTGTTTTTGCCATTAGGAGGGCCACAAAACATAAGATGACAAGACTAACCTGCTGCGAAAATTGCGATGGGGCTCCAGTTGCAGGAATTTGGGTTGACACAGGAGCAGCATTTTGTTGCTGCTGCCCCTGATTCTGTGCATTGCCTTGGTTTTGAGCCTGCAATCCCTGGAATTGTTGACCTTGTGCGCCAGCACGAGCAGCAGCTTGTTGCTGCTGTATCTGCAATTGCTGCTGTATCAAAGCCTGCTTTTGCTGTTCTGTTAAATTAGTTCCAGGAGGTAGAACAATTTGTCCTGCAAAGAACAATATATTGATAACACTTGAAAGAGCAAAGATATTGAAAAGTTGATGGCTCACTGAGAATATGCTTATATTCTTTATTGTGAAGTATCCTCTTAATATGATTCTATAAGGCTAATTGTTCGCTGGTGGGTCCAGAGTCCTATTCCCAAGCATAAGATCTTCGTCAAGTATCTACTAATGGACAATATCATTCGACGTTAGTAGCTAATTAGAGAACTGCAAGATCACCAACCAAAATTTCATCATTTGCAGAGGTCTGCACTTTTATATGACCATAGACCTGGTTTGTCTTTCAAGAATAGGCTTCAGTTGTTTTGTAAACCACATATCTCTTAAAAAAAGCCCACCTCAGTCTTATCAACTCAAAGACACTTGATCAGAACAGTTATTTCTTACGGGCCATAGTTCTCCCTCCATCTTTCTAATAAGACTTTTATTTACTTTTATTTCGAGTATGAGTCGTTTTATGCAATCACGGATCTCATAAAACCACCCAAATCAGCTTATCAAGTCAAATACCTCTTGATCGGAACAGTTGTTTCTTACAGTCCATAACTTTTCCTTTCCTTTTCAATTAAACTGAGATGAGAGTGGTTTTATGCAATCACGGATATCATAAAGTAAGCCGACTCGGATTTATCAACCCAAATACCTTTCAATCATTAAATTACCGACCATAAGCCTTCCTTGCTCTTTTTATTCAAACTACTTTTTTTATCAGGCTCAAGAGTCATTACTTTTTAATTATCAAGCTTTTCCTTCTACAATTTCAAGATAACTAGGTCTTGAAGGATACAATCCACCTTATAGGCCTATCTCCTCTATAAAAAATATTGCCTTGATTCGATCCCTTGTCCTGAGACTACCTACAAAGTATCTTGTAGGTTCCCAATCATCCCTGTTATGCCCAAAGATCGTATCTGACATTTTCAGATTTCTGAGATAATTATCAAGTACCACTTGATAAGCTGTTCCCTAGGGGAGGGACAACCTAGCAGTATAGATCAGGAAGACCAAAGTGTTATTGAACATACATTTCTCTTCTAATCTTCCTTTTGAGGAAATGTTAATAAGCAGTTTTTGCCAATTATCACATATGTGTCAACACGTCAGATAGGACCTTGCGATCATGAGATAATATTATAATACAATACAAGACTAGGTTTTTATGATATGAGCAACGATACATAACATTACTTTATCTATATTTGACCTTTTATATTGTTTTGAAATAGATAGAGAGTAATGTTTAATTATGGCTAAGGCTTTAAATTTGATTATTATGAAGAGGTGAAGTTGACCAAATTAAATACTGGAAAGAAAAAGTTTTTATATTGAATTAAAGACCTGTTTTAAGACTTAAACGAACATAATTTTTTCACTTACGTGGAAAGCTCTTTGCCTTTGGATCATCTTCTTTTTAAGCTGAAATTACAGGATCTACTGAAGGCAAAAAAAAAAAAAAAGAAAAAAAAAAAAAAAAAAAAAAAAAAAAAAAAAAAAAAAAAAAAAAAAAAAAGTGGGTGATTGATATTTACAAATGTTTCAAAAACTTACTATCTTTCAGAAGAACTTTTATTGAAAACTTCGCAGTTTCCAGTACAATATAAAACCATAAACTTCAAAGAAAATATGCTTAAGTGAGTGAATTTGTCCTTGGAACATTGAGACGAAAAGTCAATTCTACAAAAGTAAAAAAAAGGTATTAAAAGAAGAGGATGAATAAAGACAAAAGATTTAATCTAAAAGTGCCTTCTTTTCTTTAGAACACAAGTTAACTTCCGTTTAAGAAGCACGGAGGGAGTGGTGTGGGGGGGGGGTTAAACCTCTTAAATTTCTCATCAAACTTCTTCTTTTTTGTTTATTTTCTTCAAGTAGGAAGCTCTCTTTTCAATTATATTTATTTTACTTAATTTTTTTTTTCTTTGGCAGGAACAAACGTAAGTATGCTTATGTAGTTTCCTGATTTGATGTGAACATGTTCCCTTTGCCCGCAGCTATGTATTTATCAGCTTCACCTTAGTTATTTCTTATTGTTTTAGTGTCTTTATTTCTTTATGTTTTTTTTTACAGTATTTTTTTATACTTATCCATCTAGCATTTATAACCATTCCAAGGTTAAACAACACCCTTTATGCAGTTTTTTAACGCACAGAAGCAATGGGACAGAGCTTTGATTGGGACACATATCTATGGAGAACCATTTATTTAAGGGACCTCTTCCATCAAAACCATCTGTAAATTCTTACAGACAAAATTCCAACGGATGCATAAGGTCAAGTGGATAATCTGGGTAGAAGACTAAGGGCATATCGGGTATGCTTAATATGCTAGTATGGCATACAAAAGTGGTAGTTGCATGATTACCATGTACAATTCGAGCCAAAGGGACTTGTCCTGCAGAACCAGGTTGTCTAATCTGAGCAACAGTTGGCTGCGGGCCAATTGGTTTTCCATCACCTTGAGATACTTCTGAAGTGGAAGCCTGAGGGGTTTTTTGTTGTTGCATTTGTTGGATTATCACATGCATTTTTGCTTTAAATCCAGGATCCTGCAGCAAAATACGCTGGATAAATAGACTCTTAGCGTGTTGTTGCATTTCTTGCAGCTGTTTACGAGTCTGAAAGAAACAGAAAAAGGACACATTAGCACCAAGGTAAAATAGACATAAACATAAGGAAGGAGAGGAGGAAGCAGTAAACGAAATGGGAGCCAAAGTCATTCATTTGGCCCTCGAGGGACTACCTTTGAAATGCTTTTGGCAAAGAGCCAAGAGTCACCTAATCAGGCACCTATTTTATTCATCACCATTCACGTTAGACAACTTGAATACGTGATATTAGGCATAGAGTAGACCTGACTGATTTATGAAGGGAGAAGAATTATTAATAAACAACAGGATAATAATAACTAATGATTACAAAAATAATGGAATTAATAAATAGTATAATCAATGGTATTAATAAAAAAATTCAATTGTGATATTAAAAATATATGACATATTAAAACAAGAATGGCAATAAATAAAAAAAAACATATTAATAGAATGATCTAAGCCATTTCTTTTGTATAAACAAAATTCAACAGAAATATATACACAGCGGATAATTTTTTTTTTACATTTTGGCTTCATATGCCTTCGTCGACAGAAAAACATTTAGATATTTACTGGAAGGCCAATATAATATATAGAAATAGCACGACATTTATAAATCAATCAAGTCACTCCAGCTAAGTTAGTCCTTTGTTATTAATAAAATTAAATGGAGTTACAGAAATGGTGGTTAAAATTTACCAATAACATAATCAAAAATCATATGCAGTTAGACGCCAAAATATTTCGGTTTCATAAGCTTCTGTCAACTACAAACTATTTGAGCATTTGTTAGTTCATATTTTTTCACTATCTCAATTAAAAGTTTTGTTAATTATTTAATTATTCCAATTTCATATTACTTGTGAATGAAAAGGCGGTGTCGTCTAAACAAATATCTTAGTTACTTATTAATATCTTAAGGCACTTAATATCTTAGTCCCTTAATTAGATTTCTTAGTCACTTATTAGTGCAGGATTTGTTTCAGATATGGGGTACGCTTCCTTTCGAGTATGTATAAAATCAAGAAATATTAACCATTAAATGACATATATCTAATGGAAAAAGGATAAGGACTGTATCCCCTAACATCAGTCCTACAAAAGCTCTAGAAATTTTGGAAAATGTAGATACAAAAAGAGTCTTACAGATTCCGTCACCTTTAGGGAAATTCTCTAAAAGATAATGCCAGAAATGCTTTGACTGGTTATCAACAGGACTCTAAAACTGAAAATTAGGCTACTTTGACAGAAAAGGAGGGGAAGGTCAATAGTGTCAACGGGATTAAGACCAAAAAATAAGTTAGAATAATAGGAATCTGCTTTAAAATCTGTCATTGGGTTGGACTTCAGTCAAATTCCCCTTGTAAATTGAGCTCCTCCATATTAGTTTCAATTTCAGTTTAGTTTCAATTTCAGTTTATTTTCAGTTTAGTTTCAATTTTTAGTTTCAGTTTAGTTTCAATTTCATATTAGTTTCAATTTCAAGAGAAAAAACTCTTTGTGAATGAAAGAAGTTAACAGGAATACTAACTTAAGATTTTGTATTCTATGACTTAGATTGTTTTTTTTTTCCTTAAAAATTATTATTTTAAACTCAATAGCTATCAGTAATTTGAACTAAAAAAGATACGTTTAAACAAATTAATAGCACGAAACATTCAACTTTACGACAACTGTAACTAACACAGAACGGACAAGATGCTATATTATTTGGTTAATTAGTTTCAGATCTACCGATCACCGAGCATGAATAAGCTGAGACTTTTTCTTAGATCTAAACTCGCTTAAAAATTGAAAATATTTTCGACTTTTAATGGTTTTCAACCAGTTTTCATCGCATTAAAAAAAAAAAAAAAAAAAAAAAAAAAAAAAAAAAAAAAAAAAAAAAAAAAAAAAAAAAAAAAAAAAAAAAAAAAAAAAAAAAAAAAAAAAAAGTTTAAAAATGTATTTCGGTAGATAAAAAAAAAATCTAGATTTCAGCTGTCAAGTAATAGCAAATCATTCAAATTTAAATTGAATCCATCCATCTGGCATAAAAGGACTCCAGTCCATTGTCGGTTTCCTATTTCATTCGAAGAAAAAGCACATTATGAAAAATGGCTTGTTTTAGCATTTCCATTCAAAAAAAAAATCCAAAAAATAAAGAACAAAACAAATTACCTGAAGCTAAATTTCAAAAATAAGTTTTTTATTTCTTAATTATAAAACAAATATACTCCTCTTCCTCCCCCCCCCCATTTTTGCGAATTAGCGCCCAGGTTTAGGATATAAACAATGACCAGTAAAAAGCCCAACAAACATAAAACATAATTTTCAATACGCTAAGCATTGGTCACAATTAAGGAAACACTTAAATATGGGTGTAGTCATGATTTTTTACAGAGGTACTGCTTCGAAATAGGGACACAAATTAAGGAAAAATTCTACCATATAGCATTTTAAAGAAATTTTCAATTTTCACTCAAATTTTACGGTATTTTTTTTTTTTTTGGTTTCTAAGGCAACTACTGCCTAGGTAGGATTAGGCTGAAAGGAGAGGAAAACTTAGAAAAAAAAGGAGGTATTTTTAACTTACGAGTGGGTGATCGGATCTTAATGAATTTTGATATTTAGTAGGACCTCTTGTCCTTTCGATTTTCCCTAAAATTTTACGATATTTTTTTGGTTTCTAAGGCAACTACTGCCTAGGTAGGATTAGGCTGAATTGAGAGGACAAATTATAAAAAAGGGGTATTTCTAACTTAGTGGTTGACCGGATCTTAATAAATTTTGATATTTAGAATGACCTCGTGTCTCAGAGCTCTTATTTTAAATCCTGACCGCCATTAAGCCTCTGATTTTCCTTTTAAATCAATCTATTGATTCTTGAATTTTCCTAGAACTCATGCCATATGAACTCTTGGCTCTTCCTACCTCGTCATAAGTGTCATATGAGCTCTTAGCTCTTGTTTTTTTTTTACGCAAATCTATGGGCATGTAAGAAGCATTGTTAAATCTGTGTCGGTAATACGAAATCTAACTTCGACAGTGAAGACACGCCGTTGAAATAAAATATATTGTTTATATTTTACTCTACACTGGAATTTTAAATAATTTCTGATACTACACTGGCTAATCGCTACTCAACAGCTAGCTAACAGCCAGCAAAAAACAGAAGAAAAAATTAAGCAAATATTTTGGTTGAAACCGAAATTATTCTTCACTGAAGACGGTTGAGCGAAGTTCTCAACCGAAATATTTGTAGTTTTTTTCTTCTGTTTTTCACTGGCTATTGTTATTCTCGTTTCTCTCTTCTTTGCGTTGTGATTTTTGTTTTGAACCGAAATTTGTTCTGAAATTTTAGGTAAAAATTTAAAAAAAGCTATAAGCTTGGTCCGTTTCATATGTTCATACAACCAATGTAATTTCCCCGCTTATGTGGGGATTCACAATAACAGGTCCTATGTGAGGACTTGAGGAAAGATTCCCATACAAGTGGCAGCAGTTTCTCATATTTCATATTTTACTGTATTTTGTATTGTATATTTTACTGTATTTTGTATTATATTTGACTGTAAACCAGAATTTTGGGGAAAGAATAAAACAAATATAAGCTTGATCCGCTTTATATGTTCGTATAAGTAATATAATTCTTGCATAACAAAACTCGGCGAAGGATCCCCACATAAGTAGCAGTAATTTCTTGTTTTGTACTGCTCTTGGGCCAGTTTAGCTACTAATCCAAGAACGGATTTCACTTTAGTCTTACCCCGTCTTTTTTTCTACAAATGTAACAAACAGACAAAGAAATAGATGAAAAAAGAAAAGAAGCTAACCGTATCATCGAGACGTTGGAGCACAGACGTATTAAGTTGCTTAAATTGCTCAGGACTAAGCTTTGAAATATAATACTGGATTGCCTGTTGCTCTTCAATAGTAGGTATCTGTTGCTGCCTTTGGGGAGCTTGTCCAACAGATGCACTCTGCTGTGCAACAGTATTAGGTCCTTGTCGCTGCTCAAGTAAATTGGAGGATGACTGAGCAGAGGATTGCTGAGACTGTTGCTGCCAATTTTGCTGCAAGGTATCACAATTACAAAAAAATAAAACAGGGCTTACCTGTTAATTAATAATTAAAAATCCCTCTTCTTTGACCTACTTTTTGAACACACAAGGTCATAAAGAGCCTTTCCTGCTAAATTGCTGTAGCTTTATATATTGAAGTTTATAAAATTAATCTTGAGAATCACTAGTAACCGTAAATTATTTGCTTCTTTTTGAAAATTACTCTCGCTAGTTCCAAGATGCTAAGCCATGGATGGAAACTCAACAAGGTTCAATCATTTGTAAAGGATCCTGAATGCCAGGATAAATTAAGACGTATTATTACCACCGCAACTAAACGGATGCACTAAAATTTAAAAACATCGACAAAGAAATCTGAAAGAGAGGGAGAGATAGAGACAAAACGAAGGGGAAAGAGATGCTGCTAAGACGGAAATCTCTTTTTCATATTAATCTAACTGAAAGTGAGGGAGTGAGAGAGAAAGAGAGGGATAGAGAGAGGGAAAGAAAGACTGCTTAGGTATATCTATCCACTTTTCCAGAACAAGCTAAATTCGATCAAAGAGTGAATGCAAGTAAGGTCAGTTACTATAATTTATGTGCGATGGTTGGCTGTACTTCTTGGTGCTACATCTTGTCACGCAGTTCGAAGGGATTTTCCCCTGTCATATATCTCTATGTGTCGATAATCTCCAAACTTAATCAATTTTTCTTTTTTTTCATTTCTTCTTTTCTTTCTTTTTTCTTTGCGAACTGAATTGAATTATATTATGTGTGTTGTGACAGTAAATTATCAACTGATTTTTATACAGTAGCTTACTGAGAGTTCGCTGTGTAAACACGATATTTTTGGACACTAACTTATTAATACAATGTGCTTTCAAATTGTGGGATATCCCTATGGACATTTATTGACAATTTTTTCATAAATGGATTTTTTTTTATTTGCTCGCTATTACTTGAGTAAAAAGTCCTTGGGATTTAGTGATCTATAAAGTACAAAGATATTCGTAAAAAGATTTAAATACATAAGAGGATTGAATTTCTTTTTAATATGCACAGCAGCGCTATCTATTATGGACCTAGAATATTAAGGTATCTGCTCAAAAAGAAGCAGCAAAAAAGGCAGCGTGCAGCGTATTAAAAACAACAAATGGTCTCATTTTAGCTGTAGGAAAATTAAGTATTCAAGTGACTTGAAGAAGACTTTTGTGTGCGTAATTTGGACACAAAAATATTCTCCGATAACCTTTATTCCGTATAAACTGAAGTCGAGCAGTGACAATTCAAAACAGTCAATAACATCGAGAAGAAGCATGAGCAATTTCAAGCATGTTAGTTTCTCGAGTAAAAACTTGTTTGAAACATCACCAGCATCTCCTGACAGAGCACCGGGAGTTAGGGCTGCTATAGACTATATACAGGTAGGAAGAAAGGACTACTAATGTCTCGACCTGAGTTACCTTACATGTAGCAGGCCGACAAAAGACACCCCCTCGTTTGACTGTCATCGATGCATAAACTGCATGCATACGACCTGCACTGGAATTGACGGTTACATAGTCCTTGCCTTGAGGATGCCGAGCTGTTCCAGTACCAATGTATCTTCTCAATGCAATAGCTTCTTAACCGGTCAAGAAACTCAAACTGAACTAGAGTATCCTCAACCCCTTCATACAGATGAAGAGGCTATACACCGGATCCTATCCCAGAACTGCTTGTTTGCAGATGTTACACATGTAAACTGTACGTTTCTCCATGTTTGCGTGAATCATTTTTAAAAGGCAGCTGCCCTGACTAGTGTTGTGTTCCTCCTTTATTTCATAAACTATTTTTCGAATGTGCAACTCAATTTCCGCAGAAGGAAAAAGGTAAGTATGAAAAAAAGTATTGTGAAGTTAAAAAACGGGGAATGAAAAAATGCACCTCTGTTGCTGCAAGGCTACTAAAGACAGCTACATTCAGCCCCACCTATTAACCTGAATTTCAAGCCGCCCATCTTAAAGCAGCTGATGCATCTCCCTCCCAATCCTACCACTCCCTCCTCTTGAAAACCTGGAGAGAACGAGCATAAGCCAGAACTCCGTCAATCCGTCCTTTCCGAATAACCAACAGATTCAGAATTTCAGAGAGATCAAAGATTCACCCACCCTTCAAAACACATTTTCCGGGTTCCCCAGCTTGGAATCGCTTCAGAGGAATGGCACCCAAATTCAAGACCGCAGTGTAATGCCAATTCTTTTATCCCTATTCATTATCAGAAATACTGCTGTCAAATGTCCGGTCACTTATGAACAAAGCGGAAGAGACCGAATTATGCTTGAGAAGTGAACTTGTTGGTATTGCTTGTATTTGTGAAATGGTCGGTGACTGAGTATTTAGTTACATTTGATGGATATGATACCTATTTCAAACCAAGAATGACGCCTGATGGCATTACAGTAAGAAATGGTGGTGTTGTTGATTATTTGTCGATCATCAACAAAAACAGAGTTCTTAATGTCAAAAATATACCAAATAAACACGATTTTGGAGTTTTATGGTTGTGGTGTAGACCTAAAAAAGATACCTATGGAAGTGGCATTACTGGTGATATGGGTTGTTTACTATCCAGGCCCATTGCCGGTATCACCTAGACCTTCGAACCCACTTACAGCATTGCAATGACAATGTAAAATCGTTGCAGCCCAACGCCCGTATCATAATGTATTACGACTTCAATGGTTTAGGTTCCACGGGTAAATAATTCTCTGTCGCTTGCCTAAGTTGTCAATGTGCCAGCATAAGGTAATCTTATGTTGGATCTCATTTTTCGCAACAGTTTCAAATACCTCTGTGTTGTTTGGTTATCTAATCAGTTTATACCAAATAGATAAAAAAAGTGGAGTGACCAAGCCCTACACACCTGAGCTAGTAAATCTCTACCGAAAATGGCTCTCAATCTGTGACTGACATGACACCCTGTTACTGTCTGATGGCGACAAAATGGCAAGTTTATTCCGTAAGGAACTGTTTGAAAAATACTGTTAAATTTTCCCACCACAAAATGTATGTGCAATCTAATGAAAAACCATGGATTATTCAAGATATACGGGCTCTGATAAAACTCAGGAATGAATTGCATTTAACTGGGACTGAGGATGAATTCAAAAGATGAAGAAATACAAAGGAGTATAAAATAGGTTGTTCGCGCAAGCAGTACGGTTCAAAAATAATAAGTAAGATATATGAATCCAACTCAAGGAAGTTTCACGACACAGCTCAAAACAAAATTGGCAGAAAAGTGACCAAAGCTGAAGAGAGAGATGATGATACTCAACCGCTGTTAACTAGTGATGCTAATGATTTTTTCGTTACCCAAATGAGATACCGAATAAATTAATTATTGAGTGAGCTAATCTTTTATCCACTCCCTTTAACAACAACTTTTAACCAATGTTTTATTCGTGGTGTTTTCCTTAGTTTTTTTAAAAAAATAGGCGTATCTTACTCCAATTCCCAAGCGTAAGGCCTGCAAAGATTTACTAAATTGAGGCTGATTTTGGAAACACCAGCTCGTTCGAAAATGTTTGAAAATTTTATTTCTGAATTTTTATTTGAGGACACAAAAGAAAAGATAGATCCCAAACCATATGAATTTAGACTCAGATATCATTATTCTTAATGATAGTACTGTTCATTATAGTACTGTTCATTATTCGATGAAATGTTTTACACCATCATTAAACACTTAGAAAAGATGGGCGGATGTTGATGCACTATTTGTTGATATAGTTAAGGCTTTTGGCAGTCTTGACCATAATGTAGTAGTGGAAGAAGTTAGGTTATTGGGACCCGTTCATTTGTTGCACGTTTGCTTGCTAGGATCCTTTTTGAAAGATCTAAGTGTGTCCCTTCCCTGATCACGAGCTATCTGGATTTTTCAATATTTTTTTTTTGTTTATCTTAAGGGACTAAATTAGGCTCATCTTCATTTCTTATTGTTTTTAATTGTAGTTTAACAATTTGTGAGCGCTTTAAACTTGCTAATGACTTAACTACCATAATATTGCGATTAAGCCCTCAGACTACCAAGTAGTCTAACTTGACGAGAACTTTTAATGATTTAAAAGCTGAACTAGAACATGTAAAACTGAGGATAAGTGAGACTAGAGCTTTTCTATGACTATTTCTTTCCTAAAGGTTGACAGTCACGGTTCTGACAATTCTCTACTGAAGACAAAGAAAACTGTTAAAATACTTAGAATACTTCTGACGAAGGTTTAAAATGGAATTTAAACGTTGACTGTCTGAATAAAGAAGGTGCTTTACTTTTACTTTCTTTTTCCAACCTGAAGACATTTGGCATCCCAATTAAGGGATTAATATGCGTATGCTTTAATTAGATTAGATTTTCTCTTGAACATGCATGTTTAACTTGGCATAGGGTGCTGTCAAAGGATCAATCAGATACACCTGAGATGGCACAAAAAACAGATGTAAAAATTATACTTGGACACAACTGACATGTGATGATCCACTAAAGCAACTCAAATTGAATTCACTTGATAGTCGTAGACATGAGTTGACACATCGATTTGGCCTAAATTGTTTGAGCTCTCCAATTCATCATGATTTATTACCCGACCTTGAGTGCCCCCTTGCCGAAGGACCAGACACTAGATACCGGCAATTAAAGAAAAATGTCCACAATTAACGACTTACGGAGCCTCTAGTACCGAGAGATATAGAAGATCATTTGATCCTTATTTTATTATACAGAACTTGCATGACTATGCAGCACTTACTACTTTTGATCTTTGATTTTGCTGGGTTTTTTTCTTGCTCCATGTTTTGCCTTTTTATAAAAATTTACATACTCGCGTTAGCTCGAACTGTTGTATATATATATATATATATATATATATATATATATATATATATATATATATATATATATATATATATATATATATATATATATATATATATATATATATATATATATAAAATTCAAATTATGAAGGGTAATGGGTTACCTATATGAAAATATTATAAAGAGTAATTAGAGTAATATTATAAAAGCGATTATAAAGGGTACAACAAGAACGAAAAGAAAAACAAGAAAAGGAAGTTAATCAATGAAGCTTTATGAATATCTCTTTTAAATTTATAATTTTGTTCAATATGCTGAAAGAGTCACTTGAAAAAAACTGTAAAAAATCGGTTAAGTAAACAGAAATCAAATAAGATATTTTATATCGAAGCTGCATTTTCTATTTGTGTTTATGAAAGACGGTACAGAGAAAAAAGAAAAAAAAAAGAAGGTAAACTATAAACCATAAAATTGTATACACACCTTTTCTAAAAAATTTGAAGTTTTTTAATATACTGGTTAGTTTATGGATAATGAATATGAATTCATTCAATAGCCACAAAACATCTTTTCTTGCAATGTTTTTAGAATAATAGTAGAGCCATTGAAACAAACAAAAAAAGCAAAAAAATAGACGAAGAACATGAATAATACGAAATTAAAGGAATTTCCCAAAAAATTAATATGAAAGTTCTGTAGGCAGGAAACAAAAGAAGACGAAAAAAAACATTTTTTAGAGAAAAATCTAGTGATAAATAACAATGAAATATATTTATGCTAAACAAGGTAATCCATTCATCTAGATAGTGCTGATATTTCAGAGATCAAGCAGTATAGGAACTATTTTTAGCAGGCACCCATAAAGCCTTATGAAAAAAAAACAAATATGAACGGGATTTAAAAGAGCCCTAATGTCCCCACCCCCCTAAAATTAGATTTTATGTCGAAAATGAAACTTGTTAAAAAACAATCCAGTCATAACACACAATCTTTTGAAAGGTACCAAATATATGTCAGTAGCAGGCAGCAGAAATAGAGCATATTGACTTGTCTGACATATAGTATTTCTTCCAAAGACTTGTAGCACGTGACTGTAAAGCATTAAAAAAAAAAATAGAAAATCAAATTCTAGGCATAGGAGGAGCTACTATCTCTTAAGATTTTCATTCTTTACGCCAAACTTTGAACATGTTATAGATTCTAATTATACCCTCAATAAGCATAAGCTAAATCGGAGCGTCTGAGGGATCGCCCTCCTCTCTCACAACACCAAGACTTCCGTCCGAGGTTCAGGTATCTCAAATAGAAATAGCTACTTGTGAAACATAAAATATGGAATTACGTGGTGAGAAGTTGTATAGTCGGGAAACATGCGATTGGCGAATTATTGGAGCTCAGTTGAACAACATCAATGCTTGATAAAAATCCGAAGAATTGACTCAGATACACTTCATCAGGCGGTTTCCTGACTCCCTTTTTTGGGCACTTTGTATATATTTAATTGTTATTCAAATTATTTTATTAATTAATTTAAAAATTAATAAATACCTGAACCTGAGGAGGCTGTAATCGCCATTGCTGCTGAACAACACCTCTTGAGATTTGGTTGTTCGATGGACTTTGACCTCGAATAACCTAAGAAACACAAATAAAACCATGCAAAACATAAATGGCGACAGAGCGAACACAAAGTAAAAATGCATGCTCAAAGATACGACTAGTGATTAACCAATATCAATATCGCAACACGAAGATTGCACAACTAAGCACAAATTTACGAGCCGCAAACTATTTGCATAAGTGTGCAATTCTTTTGCGTGAAATGGTGGCGGGAAAAAGGAAATAATTACCCCCTAATTTAGATTCAAGAAAAAGCAACATAGGAAAACATCAATTTGGAATTTAGTGCCTAAATATGCTAAACCGCAAGTAGCCCTTTACCCAGGAGATTATCTAAAATGGAAACCATCTGCGGGTTGAGTTTTTTTCTAGTTTCCGCAGGGTCTTGGAAGATATTTTTTTTAACCAAAATATGATGGCTTCAGGAATCTTCCCTCCAAATCTCCTCTTTACCCTTCCTTTCTCCCTATCTTCCCGCAAATTGCACAATCGCCTTGCTAGACGTTAAAATTATGAGTCACCGAAAAGGAAAAAAATATTTTGCAAAAATAGAAGAGTAGCAACTTAAGGTGCTACATTTTTAGACTAAAAAATTGAAGGAAAAGCTTAACAAATGAAAAAAAAAGAAAGAAAAAACAAACATCCCTTTTGTTTGGAATCGATAAGATGACGTGGTTAAAAAGCACAAACAGACACAAAAACATTGACGAATACAAGCTAATACTAAATCCAAGATATAACTGATAGGGTGAACAAAAGCGAAAAAAAAAATCAAGGCGAAAGATTAAAATGAGGCAATAACACAAAAATACTTTTTTTTATTTTAGATATGTTTTAACTAATACGAAAGAACGATCAGACATGATAAAAGAGGTGAATTGACTGCACAGAGTCAACCTTAATGAAATGAAAATAAAAATCCGATTGATTCAGCTTCTCTTCACAGCTGAAAACAGAATGAGTGCCCTATCCTTGGTCCAAAAAACAAAAAATACTCCAAAAACCCAAAAAGGAATATTATTTTCTATTGGTTAATCTTCTCTTCTAGTACTTCCTGAGACATGTCTCCACTTGTCCTCCCATTTCTATGTTTGGTTAGATAAATTTAGCTGTTTTGATGAAAGTCAAAAGAGTAAAATTGAAAAAAAAACGTCTGTAAGGGAGAGAGGGTTGTCGTCCCTTAAATTTCTACTTATGAGTTGACAATTTAGCTGCCCCTTCGCTAAAAACACAATTTGCTCAAACCAGACACGTACTCAGGAATTCATTCGAAGTTAGATACATTTTTGAAAACATGCAAAAATCAGCCGATATGAAACATGTATAAAAAATTGAAGTGAAAAACTAATGATTTTTTAGTTTTGGGTGACATCTAGAAGCTTAAAGTGCACCAACTCCCCTTCCTCAAAAAGACACATTTAGCTCAGACAGAATCAATGCGTTTCTTTTCTTTTCACACATGAGATTGGAATCAAAAGTTTTTCATTTTGAATCTTAAAAGCAGCACGTAGGCTACTATGACTTTTATAGAGTGAGATGGAGTTACTATATAGAATTATATGCTGTTTACTCTTACAAAAATGAAATGATTTTGTTTTAAATCGATGGATTTTCATTCGGTTTTTTCCTATAAATTGCATTTTGAATTGAAATACGAAATCATTTCATAAGATATAGGGCATACTTTAAACGAAAAGGAGCAAAGAATATAGGGGCAACATATACAAAAGTTACGGAGAAAATCCAACGACTTCTGTCCTGAGTAGAAGGACATGAAATAAACAAAATATATGATAAAGTGTAAAACATGGAGATGACAGAGGGGAATACGAAGACAAGGGATAAGCGAAACAAAGTCAGAGAGCGAAAAAGCGGGCAGCAGTCTATGGCTAAAATTTGTAATTAGTAATGTGAATATTAACAAACTTACTTGCTGGAGATGGGGTGGCAGGTTCGATGGCATTCTCATTTGCGAGATGGGATGTTTTCTACCTTCTTGGGGAGCTTGCCTTGATTGAACCTGTGGCGCTTGACTTCTAGGCTGACTCTGGCGTACTTGCTGGGTAAAAGTGATAGACTGGGCCTACAATCAATATGTGTTTTTGTGACAGAAGAATAAACAAGTACAAATAGGAAAAGGCAGGAAAAAGTATCTTTTTGTTACAAATATCCATAATCACAAAAACGATAGGATAGAATCTTGATTGAAATAGCCCGTTTTCACCGCTTTGTTCCATATAGAGCAAAAATGTTTTAAAAAATATAATTATGAAACCATCATCGATACTGCTACTTCTAACAAATGATTACAGCAATAAGTCACATAAGGTCAGCATGATGCACCCACTCCTCCTGGATCCCAATATGATGAAAGCTTTACTCTTTACTCCCTTCCACCAAGTTTTGATCCCCCTTCGTCCTTTTCTAATGACACCATCTCGCCCCATTCGGGAACGATCTGCTCTTCCTTTGGCACCCGATGAATGGTCAAAAAGTAAAATTTTGGGAAATTATGATCCTTCACCAGTATTACATTGACTAGCCAGCTAAAAAAAAAATTTTCACTAGTCATGGCAATTGGAATCAAACCTCATTTTACGTAAAGCTTACTGTTCGACATACGATCAGTCCAACAAGTGCCTAATCTTATCGGTATCCAATTCTGCTGGAAAAAAGCACATTTTCAACCTTTTGAAGCGCCCCATTTTAGAGCCATACAGAGTATTTTTAAAAACCTACTAGTTTTTAAGCAAGTCCATACATACAGAGGTTCGGTTTGTTCTTAAGGTGGCTCATTCTTAGGCATAATGGTAATCAAACAGCTAGTGGTAACGAACTGTAAGTAAGGAGCGATACGGCTAAATAGTAACCGAAAGCCAAAGAATAGTAGCCAACATTCTTGAAAATAATTTTGGTAATCGTCTTAAATGATCAGATGATTGCTATAAATCAAAAAACAGTAAGCAAAAGCATACGGTCCAAATATATTGTTCAATCATGCGTACAGACCAAAGAATCAAAGGACTCCGGCCTATATTATGTGGGTGCCTACATCAGGGCCAAGGTAAACAAACCCGCCCCCTTAAATCATAAGTATATGCCCCTTTCGACTCATAGACGTTCCAAGCGTGACCAGAGAATGGTCTTGACCGATCAAAAAATTCGTCCTGAGCCAAAAGATCCACAGTATTTTACACCTGGTGTTCGATGTTGGCTAGAGTTTGTAAGGTGTTTGTAAGGGCTCAAGAAATCATGATTACATATGCAGGTCCCAGCCTGCAAAAAGAGTGTCATCAAACAAAACACAGTGTGTAGCTAGCTGTTCCCACAATGGCTTCTGATTCTCAAACTGTCTATATCAGTAGATTTATGAGCTTATTTACTTATTCTACCTAAAATGTCCGGCAGTATTAAAACTTGTATAAAAGTAATTAAAAAAAACTTTCCAGACTAGGTTAGGATTTCACTTCTTGGAATTTTCATTGAAAAATGTCTTTTTTGGTTTTTTTAAAACATTACCCCCCCCCCACTCACTAAGACTTTGAATATATCTCTTTTGTATGAATAATACATGGATCACATAGATTATCCATAAGACCTGCTGATCCGATCATGAATATTTACGACTACTTTGTGATTGAACTAGGCCTACTCTCATTTGTAAATGAATCTTGACTAATAATTGAATTTCACACCATATCATGCTTAATTAAACTGAAACCCCCTCCCCCCAAAAAACCCTTCATACGAACCTGATTAAGTCGTCAACAATGTATAGTTTCTCCTATCCTTAGGAATCGATTCTTTTTTAATTGAATTGAATTGAATTTATTTATAACCCGTTAAAATGCACATGAAAAACGGAGTAAAATGTGAATAAAAGAAAATGAAATAAAAAAAACTACACAAGAAACTTTTCAACACTTCACCTTACTTAAAAATAATTAAAGCATACAAAAGCAATTTGAAAAAATGTGTACTTATTATTTTAACTGCATATTTGTAAACAGTAACTTCCACAAGAGCTAAGAGCTCATATGGCACTTGTGACGAGGCAAGAAGAGCTAACAGCTAGAGATCATATGGTATGAGCTCTAACAAAATTTTATGAATCAATAGATTGATTTAAAAGGAAAATAAGAGGCTTAATGCCAGCCAGGATTTAAAATGAGAGCTCTGAGTCACGATGTCCTTCTAAGTATCAAAATTCATTAAGATCCGATCACCCACTCGTATGTTATAAATACCCATTTTTTCTAATTTTTCTTCTTCCTTTAGCTCTCCAGATGGTCGAATCTGGGAAAACGACTTTATCAAGTCAATTTGTGCAGCTCCCTGATACGCCTACCAATTTTCATCGTCCTAGCATGTCCAGAAGCACAAAACTCGCCAAATCACTGAGCCCCTCAGCCAACTCCCCCAAAGAGAGCGGATCCAGTACGCTTCCATCAATCACGCATCAAGGACATTTACTTATTCTATCCACCAAGCTTCATCCCGATTCATCCACTCCAAGTGTTTTCTAGGATTTCTCCCTCCAACTCCCCCCAATGTCACCAGATCTGGTCGGGATTTAAAATAAGAGCTCTGAGATGCGATATCCTTCTAAATATCAAATTTCATTGAGATCCGATCACCCGTTCGTAAGTTAAAAATACCTCATTTTTTTAGTTTTTCAGAATTACCCCCCCTCCCCAAACACCCCAAAGAGAGAAGATCCGGTCCGGTTATGTCAGTCACGTATCTTAGACAGGTTTTATTCTTCCCATCCAGTTTCATCCTTATCTCACCGCTTTAAGTATTTTCAAAGATTTCCGGTTCCCGCACCTGCCCCCCCCCCCCAATTACGCTGGATGCGGTTGAGATTTAAAATAATAGATCTGAGTTACGAGGCCCTTCTAAATATAAAGTTTCATGAAGATCCGATCACTCCTTCGTAAGTTAAAAATACGTCATTTTTTCAAATTTTTCAGAATCACCCCCCCCCCAATAGAGCGGATCCGTTCCAATTATGTAAATCACGTATCAAAAACTTCTGCTTATCCCCCCCCCCAAGTTTCATCCCGATCCCTCCAATCTAAGCGTTTTCCATCATTTTAGGTTCCCACACCCCAAACGCCCTCCAATGTCACCAGATCTCATCGGGAGTTAAAATAAGAGCTCTGAGACACGATATCCTTCCAAATATCATATTTCATTGAGATCCGATCACCCGTTCGTTAGTTAAAAATACCTCATTTTTTCTAATTATTCAGCATTACCCCCCCCCAACTACTTGAAAGAGAGCGGATCCGTTCCGGTCATGTCAATCATATATCTAGGACTTGTGCTTATTTTTCCCACCAAGTTTCATCCCGATCCATGCACTAAGCGTTTTCCAAGTAAAAAGTTTCCCCTTCCCGACTCCCCACCCCAGTGTCACCAGATCCGGTCGGAATTTAAAATAAGAACTCTGAGACACGATATCCTTCTAAATATCAAATTTCATTGAGATCCGATCACCCGTTCGCAAGTTAAAAATACCTCATTTTTTCTAATCTTTCAGAATTAATCCCACCCCCCAACTACCCCAAAGAGAGAAGATCCGTTCCGGTTATGTCAATCACGTATCTAGGACTTGTGCTTATTTTTCCCACCAAGTTTCATCCCAATCCCTCCACTCTAAGTGTTTTCCAAGTTTTAGGTTTCCCCCTCCCAACTCCCCCCAATGTCACCAGATCTCGTCGGGATTTAAAAAAAAGAGCTCTGAGACACGATATCCCTCTAAATATCAAATTTCATTGAGATCCGATCACCCGTTCGTAAGTTAAAAATACTTCAATTTTTCTAGTTTTTCCGAATTAACGGGCCCCCACTCCCCCCCCCCTCAGATGGTCAAATCGGGAAAACGACTTTTTCTAATTTAATATGGTCCGGTCCGGTCCATGATACGCCTGCCAAATTTCATCGTCCTAGCTTACCTGGAAGTGCCTAAAGTAGCAAAACCGGGACCGACAGACCGACTGAATTTGCGATTGCTATATGTCACATGGTTAATACCGAGTGCCATAAAAACCACAGAGTATAAACTTTGCTTGAAAATAGCCAGTACTCTGTGATTCGGAGTATGGATTGGGCCATTTTTCCTGAGGCGCCGCGAGTTATCTCACATTAGGGTTAATTGGCCGAAGGGAAAATTTGATGAGCTATTTCTTGGCATTCTTACATAGACGGCTCCACAAACGACTGTTATGGTGAAGAATTTTGTGCTTAAGGTGATGGAAGTGAGACGCAAACGGCGCAATTAGAAGTATATAGTGTTTGATTTCGATTTTACTCCGTTTGTAGCTAGATGTATGCAGTCACGGCTTTTGTTTATGGCCCCCAAGTTTTCCAGTACAAATTAAATTATATATATATATATATATATATATATATCTTCTATATATAAAAATAAGTTGTCTGTCTGTGGATGGATGGATGGATGGATGTGTCAGGTGACGTCACCTGAAAAAACTGGATTAGGTGACGTCAAAACTGAAAAAACTAAAAAAAGGCAAAAACTACAAAAAAAACTAAAAACTAATAAAAAAAATAAAAAAGCTAAAAAACTAAAAAAACTATAAAGGTAAAAACCAATAAAAAACTAAAAAAAAACTGAAAAAACTAAAAAAAGGCAAAAACTACAAAAAAAAACTAAAAACTAATAAAAAAAGTAAAAAAGCTAAAAAACTAAAAAAACTATAAAAACTAAAAAAAGGTAAAAAACTAAAAAAAATAAAAAATAAAAAAAAAACTAAAAAAAAGGAAAAAACTGAAAAATAAGCTAAAATAAAGGTAAAAACCAATAAAAAACTAAAAAAAAAAGGAAAAAACTAATAAATGACGACACTCAAAGAGAAAGCGACCAGGACAAAAGGAATGTTCGATTAGCAATCAACAAAGCACCGGGACACAGGGAGTATAAATGACGACCAGGACACAAGTAAAAAAAAAAATTAACAAAACTAAAAAGAAGGTAAAAACTACAAAAAAACTAAAAAGAAAAAAAAACTAAAAACTAATAAAAAAACTAAAAAATCTAAAAATCTAAATAAACTAAAAAAGAAAAAAAAAGGAAAAAAATAAAGGAGAAAAACAAAACTAAAAAACGAATGTATATACAGACCGGTACACCGGGATACAAATGACGACCGGGACACAGGGAATATAAATAACGACCGGGACACAGGGACACAACTACAACGGGGACACCGGGGGAAACAGGGGGATATAAATGACGACCGGGACAAAAAAACTAAAAAGAAATAAAAACTAAAAACTAATAAAAAAAACTAAAAAATCTAAAAATCTAAATAAGCTAAAAAAGAAAAAAAAAGGAAAAAAATAAAGGAGAAAAACAAAACTAAAAAACGAATGTATATACAGACCGGGACACCGGGATACAAATGATGACCGGGACCCGGGACACAGGGAATATAAATGACGACCGGGACACAGGGACACAACTACAACGGGGACACCGGGGGAAACAGGGGGATGTAAATGACGACCGGGACACCGGGACAGGGAATGGTCGATTAGCAATCACCATCAACAAAGCTCAAGGGCAATCATTAGAATCATGAGGTATAGATCTGAATACAGATTGTTTTCCCATGGACCATTATATGTTGCATGTTCAAGAGTCGGTAAACCTGACAATCTATTTATATGCAAAGACAATGGGACAGCAAAGAATGTTGTATATTCGCAAGTTTTACGTAGTTAAAACCATATATATATATATATATCTATATTCACAGGTGGGACATAGGGACACAACTACAATGGCGCGTAACTATTATGGCGCGTAACGACTTACGCGCGCGGGGGGGCTTGGGGGGGGCGCGAAGCGCCCCCACCAACTAGGTGTTGGGGTGGCGCGAAGCGCCACCCCAACAGCTAGTATATATATATATATATATATATATATATATATATATATATATATATATATATATATATATATATATATATATATATATATATATATATATATATATATATATATATATATATATATATATATATATATATATATATATATACCGTGTGATCAACAAGCTTAGCAACCCTTGGAAAAGCCTGCACAAGTATTTGGATGACATTCGTAAAAAAAACACGGACTGCATAATGTGTTTTTGTGATACTTATATAATAACACTTTGTTAAACCTATTAACTAAATGAAATTAAAAAGAAACTAACAATATAAACTTGCTGAGAAATTTAGATAAAAAACTCTAGAAAGTAAATAATGGACTCGAAAGTTAATAGAGCTGATATTGGATTATATGCGGTTTCAAACTTGAAGCAAACAGCTAAATCAACGAAGATACGAAGCCTAAGTGCAATCAGCAATAAAGGCAAACTGAAATAAAATTAACTTAAATAAAGTGATGTCCCCCCTCTACCTCAAGCCTGTAAGGCTAGAGTTTTATTAGCATATTACTGAAAACCAAATAGCTACCTTAAACTGAAAATTTCATTTACCTAGCTAATTTTCGATATATGATTGAAGAAAGGATGGACTTAAAAGGAAGAGAAGAAAGGTTATAAGTAGTTAAAACTATTAAAACTAGATTATTAATTAGACTATTAAAACTAAATTGATTGTCACAAATACCACATAAATAGTTTTCAGTAAAACAAAAATAATACTCTAGTCTTTGGTGGTTTAAGGTGATCATCAAAGAGATTCAAAAGAATTTTTAAAAAGGTTTCCTTTCCAACTGCCATAATAACTCCCATATTAGTCGACCAAAGTTAGCTGAAATAGTAAGTTGGTCGCATTGGTTATGGCAGCAGCAGCAGTCACAGTGGAAAAATGAAATAAATTCGAATTGATTAGGGTTTTATTAACTTTTATTTAATAAGCTCAATTTAAAGTTTCAGCACGATAAATTCAGCATTCCAATCCTTCGTGTTTTTTTTTTTTTTTGTATAAACAACGAAGAAAACAATTCACAGTTAGGAAGGTAATTCAAGAGAGTTCACAAGACAAGAATAATACAAAATTTTCGACTTTGATCAACCCCCCGACGCCAATTAAAGTCGCCACCCCACGCCGTACATATATATCTCAGCTCAGAATATCATTCTTCTTTTGTTTTAGCAATATTTAATAAGAATTCTTTTAAGCAGCCCACCGGCTCACTTTCAGCCCACTTCCAGAAAACTCCACTGATTCCAAATTTTAAAACTATGCTGAAATAAGGCAATTTTTTGCAAAAACAATGTTCTAGTAGCTCGACCGTCGTGTCTATACCTATTAGGTTGTCATCCTCAAAATAGGTAAATGACAAAACCCATAATAAATAACGTAATCTCATTATACCATTAAGTACTGATACATGATAGTTAATTTTCCTAAGTTTGATTTCTGCATATGTATGTATATGAATGAAACCTAAGAAATAAAAATACATTTTATTTTTTAATAAAATTCATTTTTAAATGAAAAGTTTTTAATACTCAATTTTTATAAAAATGCTCTTTCTTTCCTAGCTTTTGTTTTACTCCGTCATACTGCAACCCCGCAAAGACTGGCATTCAATAAGCATTCCCGGCCATAGTACTTTGCAAGGTACATGATATTACATGTGCCTTTATTATTTACTATTGTAAATGTACCTATCTATTTAAAAAATGAAGCTCACCTGTTGAGTTTGGCCAGCTTGTTGTTGCTTTAATATGAGCTGCTGCTGCTGGAATTGAACCGATTGTTGCGAAGTTACAACCTGTTGAGACTGACTAGTGATTTGTTGATTGGCTTTCTGAACATTGACGAGTGCTTGTTGAAGCTGCAATTGTGCTGCTTGTACCTGATGGGATGGGGCAGATTGAGGCTGCCCTCTTTGAAATTGCTGTATAGTCTGTGATTGTGGCTGAACACGAACCGACTGTAATTCTTTGGTAAAGTTATTGAGGTTTTGAGGCCGATTTGGAGGTATATCTAAAGCGGTGTTAATAACATTCTGCTGAGATTGTTGAGGTGTTGGCTGTTGTTGGGGCACTTCTAGTCGCTGTTGTATCGATGATTCTTGATTATTTCTTGGTATAGCTGGGATTGGCTGTCGAGTTACATTATGGATCATTCTCGGATGTCCCAAGTTTTGTCTAACAACAGGAATCTGTCCCTGAAGCTGCTGCTGCAAAAGACCTGGTCGCTGAGCTTGCTGTCGAGGCTGCTGCTGTTGTAAAGATAAACGCTGTAGTGGTGCTCCAGGGCGAGTTTGTCCCATCTGAGGTGGCAGTTGAAGCAACACTCTAGGATCCTGTAATACAGATGCAGGTAATACGTTGTGTTCAACCAGTAGCTTTCTCACAGTAATAATACACAGTTGTAGTTCATTCGTATCTTTACAAAGCTGGAACTTCTGGGTCATGGTAGCCTTCTGCTCATTACTAATTGGAGAGTTTGTCAACAAGCTTAGATGTTGCTGCACAGCAAGCTGAATTTGTTGTAAGTGGTACTGTTGCGGCGTTAATTGCTTTTCTTGGGGTACTTGTTGGACATTTTGAGCTAGTTGAACTGGCTGTTGCTGCTGTTGGCGGACTTGCTCAGTTCCAGCAAGTGGCTGAGCAACCGGTTTTTGCTCAGACCGAATAACATCTTTTTGCTGCATTTGCTGCTTTTGAATCCCTTGCTGCGACAATGACTGCATTTCAATTCGAGGATTCTGCTCTATTCCTAGTTTTTCGATCTGTTTTTGCATATCCACTTGATTTGGCTCTTGGTTAACCAGCATTTGAGAAGGAGGTATTGTTTCTCTTGCATGATGAGGCTGAGGCACTGGTTCTTTCACATGGTGGGATTCAGGCAGAGATTCTTTCAAAACTTGTGATAATGTTGGATGCTCTTTAACCGAATAAGGTGGTGGTGTTGGCTCTTTCGGAGGAATGGTTTCTTTTCTTGGAGGCTGTATCAACAGAGCCGGGCTATAGTCTTTTTCATTGTGGAGCTTCCGAGAAGAAACACAATCAACAATCCAATCGGGGGTTATCACTTTTATTTCGCGGTCCATACCAGTTACCTTTCCGTATAAAACCTAGAAAAAATAACCCGTAAGTAGTATTGATAACACTATTGGAGAGACAGTCTTTCAAGATTTCAACAACAAACTAATATTCACTAATTTCGTACGTTTCTTTATGCTAGGATAAGTATAAAAATACTGAAGTAGTTGAACCTGATATTCAATGTATCATTCCTTTCACAAAAGAACTAATCAGATTTTAGTTTCTTTCTAAAGGCTTAGAATTTGGCATAGAAACATCAAGTAAATACAATAATGGGAAGCATGGAGGAGTTAACTGACTTCTTACATACGCTTAAAGAATAGTGTGATTTATTTACCAAATGTTATTGGGATAGATGTCAAACCGCAAACAACACTCATGACCCCAGCTTACCATATCTTTAGTTCAATACAGGCTAGCGTCTAACCCTAGTGGCGCAATAGACTTATTGGATTTCGCTTCGCACGCATTTTGTTTATGATTACAAAGAATCATTTATCCAGCAGCAGAAAAAAAACTATCAGAAATTCTGGAATTCTATTAGGAATTCTGGCAAATTCCCCCACTTCAAAATTTCACCTGAACATTTCACCCCCTGAAAGCTTCCCTTCTCATGGAAAAGTCTCCCCGTGAAAAATCCCCTCAGTGAAAATGCACTCCTCCTTACCCAAAGATGCATGCATACTTCCCAATAACAAGTACCGTAAGTAAACAATTGGCAAATCTTATAACTTAGCTGTCTTTCTCTAGAGGACGGGTCATGTTATCTCGAAAGGCATAGTTATTGGGCCTTTCAACTATGCTGAGCAAAATGGCTATCTCGAAATTTTGATCGGACGTTTTTGGGAAAAAGGGGTGTGGGAGGGGGCCTAGTTGCCCTCCAATTTTTTTGTTCCTTAAAAAGGGCACTAGAATTTTTAATTTCTGTTTGAATGAGCCCTCTTACGATATTCTAGGACCATTGGGTCAAGACAGATCACCCCTAGGAAAAAAAACCAACACACATCTGTGATCTTTTTTCTAACGAAAAATAATGAAAATTCGACGTTTTACGCACAGAAGGCCAAGTTCAACTAGGTTCATTATATAAAAGTTTTGATGCTATCCTCACTAAAATAATTCACATAACTGCTAAAAAAAGAAAAAGTTCCTGCCCTTCTACATTAAAGAATTACGTTTAGGTCAACAAACAGGTTTGTACATATATGTTAGCACATTTGCAAACATTACCTATGAGTCCATATAAGCACTTCACCTTGATTCTTGTAACATGGATGATGCACGTCAAATATAGCAAACTGAAGCTTATGCAGCCTGTGACATCAAATTGAAAAAAACCCAAATCCTTCAAATTTACCCAGCTTGACTCCGATTCTAAATACGATTTTTCAGCTTGCCATGTCCAAATTTTTCCAGGAGTGGGGAGGGGCCTCAAGAAAGAATATTACTCCTGGGGTATGCATATACTCCTGCGGTAGGTAACACGAATATTACAATGCGGGGGATATATCATAGTCTAAGCATCCAAACTATGTGCTTGATATTTGGGTGACAGCTGTCCCCTTCATACTGATCTGGACGGTATATCACGAAACTTTTAGAATTCGAGCAGAATTAATATTCTTTGTCGGGCTGAATGACGTTTTGAATTGAACAAAAACACAGACGAAGACCTATATTGATGCTTGATGCCCCACAAGTGGTCAGAGATACTTTTTCCGTGGCTAAGTCTCTCCTTCCCCCCCCCCCCCACTGACTTATCACCTTCACTCAAGAATCGCAAACAGATGTTACGAAAAAAATTCAAGTGATTATTAAAAGCAATTTCACAGCTAAAATTATCCTCGTGCACACTTTTATGCTCCTTTACAGGGAGCCTTATCATCTTTTACGAAAAGAGGAACTATCAAACTCAGAGACAACAATCCTTAAATATTGCAAAAAATCATATATATATATATATATATATATATATATATATATATATATACATATATATATATATATATATATATATATATATATATATATATATATATATATATATATATATATATATATATATATCGTTAAAGTTAGGTTACATTATGTTAGTTAGGTTAAATTTGGTTATAAATATAAGAAATGGGTGAACCAAACCTGTCATCATCAAACCCTCCATTAGGCTGAAAAAGTTAACTGGCACCACTGACTTAATCCAAGGAGAAAAAAAGGTATTCCAGACATTCCCCAAAGAATGTCAACATTCAAGGGGTAGCATATAAAGAAAAGTCTTAAACACTAGCCGAAACATGGCTGTAGGTTATCCATTCGCATGGTCCAGAAGCAAGTTTTTTGATAGTTTCAATTACTCCCCCAAAAGATTTTTTGTACACCCCTAGATCTGAAGAAAACTTTCTTTAATTGTCATAGGAAAAATTGAAGAACACCCCCCATACAATGAAACGAATTCCCCCTCCCCCCCCCTGTGAATTACCACCACTGACAGAGATTTGTCAATGATGTTCTGAACCCTAGCTAGAGAAAGCAAAATGTCATAATTCTTTCCTAAATGAAGTTAAAAATGACTTTCAAAACACTGGCATTTTATTAGAGATATACACTAGCCTTTTATTTGAAATTATGGGCGTAATCTATATATGCAACAAAATGTGCATACCCGGTTATAATTTGAGGCAATCATAGGCATAGAGTTTATCAACAGTCAGCGATCTTGAATATCTCACACTTAGTATACTATTTAGCATTACTGGCCATTAACAACTTATAGTTACTAACTTCATCTTGAAAGGGTAGATAGAAAAATTTCAACTCCTCACATGATCAATATCCGAAAGGGCCTAACATCATGGTTCTTGCTTGATCTATCATGGTTGCAGCGGTAGCAGCAACATAGTAAAGAGCGAACCACAGCCCATAGCAACCAAAAGTTAAAAAACACGTTTAGAAAAAAAAATACCTATTAAAAAAAAACTGCCGTGTGATACTGATTCAGGAATGGTAATTATTATTTCGGTTTGTCTTAATAGTAAAAGTTTATAGCGAAAAGAATTTTATGATTTCATAAAAAAAAAAAGAAGCAAACCCCTCGAAAATGAGGTCAGATCAAAATGAAAATTATACCATTTGAATCAGCACGGTCAAAACCACGTATAGGGGAATTACAGTCCCTCTCCTTGTACAACAAGGAAAATCACTTTTTTGCATGGGTAGCACTGATCTGTCCCCCGTTTTCTAGCAGGGCTAGGGGGTGACCAGAACATCCTAGAGATGTATAATAACCCATTTGAACGGAAATCACTGTGTCGGTATCTGACGTTTTATATCATGCGTATCGGTGTGAGCGTATTGCTATTGGGCGTATTGGTATAGCAGGTATCTAGACAGATTTTTAACAGCTCATGTAAAATATATTTCTCGTATCTAAGTCCACTGGCGTAATTTCGTCAAAATCCTGGGGGGAATTTCATAACTGAAAAATGAGTCATATATTACCATAGAGGCGAAGATATACGTAATAAAGAAAACGGACCTGTTTCTCTGAATGCATGAGTAATACAGGCTTATCTTAGTTTTGACAAGATTTTTAGCAGAAACTAAATTTCTGCTAGGGGGGGCAAACTTGGGTCGAGGAGGCAGCTGCCCCCCTGCCCCATAAAAATGACGCCCCTTTCTACGTTTTTTCTATAAGTTCCACCATCAGCGAGCTCCAAATGACACTAAAACGGCACTTTTGATGCCATGTCTCAAGTGGGAAAGCTGGGATAGTGGGCTACCAGTACTTTTTAGAGTGACGTTTAATGGCTCATTTGAAAGCTATTTTTCCTATCTACGTGATGTTTATCAATTCTACCATCCGTGAGTGTAATATAACAATAAAAACAACACTTTCGATGTCATTTCTTAAGTAGAAAAGCTTGGAAGTATAAAACGATGTCATCATCGTAATAATTATGGTCCAGAAAACTTAACCAGATGTTTTCAAGAATACCTCCTATATGTTCCTTCTCCAGGCCCCCTTAATTAGCTACACAATGAAAGTACAAGCACTAATATATCAAATTCGATTATTAGAGCTTTGGTTCTTTTGGTAAGCTCTTGACTTCAAATTAGAGTGGCTTGCGTTCTATTCCTGCTTGTTTTTTGTTTTTTTTAATTCTGGTTTTCTCCCTTTTATACGATCACTTTCAGCTAACTTCACTGTATTTATAAATGTGAAATGTAAATGGAGGTTGGGGTAATGGCGGTCACTATGATTTCTCGTAAAGTCGATAACGCAGATTGATACCGATTGATGCTGCCATCTCAAGACAGTTTACGGAAAAACTAATGAAGCGCTCGCCATCTTGTCAGTTTTAGTTTGTCTGTTGTGTAAGAAAAACTGTTTTGACATTTCACCTTATAAGACAGACAATAGTTTAATACACTATCATCTCTTTCTGTTGATATTTCACGGAACGAGACTTATCTCGCAATAGCGAGGTAAGCCATATCGTTATACCATGTAGCATTTTATTAAGGTTTAAGCACTGTTATTTTCATTTTTAGCCGATAAATAATGACCATACGGTTGGGGTAATGGTGGTCACCGCACTTGGGGTCATAGCAGTCGCGATCCTAGTAACATTCTAGTAACAGCCAATACTAGAGGATTATGAATTCGAAAGGCTGCAGATCCATTCAAAATACCGTTCAGCACGTTGCAAGAATGAATGAAGAGTAGGATTGATTCTGATCCAAGCTTAGGCGGGAAGTGTGTCTTCCCCCTGCAAACGAAGCAGCTCTAGCTGATCATGTAAAATCTTTATCGAAAAGTTTCTACGGTATCACTGCACTATAATTACGAAAAATTGCATTTGAATATGCTGAAAGAAACCAATTCAGCCATAGATTTGATAAAAACACAAAAATGGCTGGCCTGAATTGGATGTGCGGGTCCATGAATGGAAACAAAATTAGAGTGCCCAAACCCGAAGTCACAAGCATCGGAAAAGCCATGAGGTTTAACAAAGAGGAAGTAAATTGCTTTGTTTTTTTCAAAATTCACAACAGGCCATGGATAAATGCAAGTTTACAGATACCAATTATTGCAACGTAGGTGAAACAGGGATCACCACTGTGCAGGACCCTGGTTTAATACTGATAGGACGGGGCCAAAAGGTTGTGGGTTCTATAACAAGTTGGGAAAGGGGCAAAAACATTACAGTTGTGTGTGCAATGAGTTCGATAGGGCTTTATACTCCACCAATGTTCATTTTTCCTCGATCTCGTATGTCCCCGCTCTTAGAAAAAAATGGACCAACTGGATCAGTTTACTCATGCTCTAAGACAGGCTGGATTAACGAACAACTGTTAGTTGTTTGGTTAAAACACTTTGTTCAGTTTACTCATGCTAGTAACGACAACAAAATGCTTCTAATTCTGGACAACCATTAAGCTCATTGCTCAGCTGAAGCTTATGATATTTGTAGAAAGAAAGGGATTGTTATGGTGTCAATGCCGTCCCATACATCACATAGGCTTCAGGCTCTGGATGTAGTATTTTACTCGCCCTTGAAGGCTGCTTACAAAAGGGAA
The DNA here is from genome assembly GCF_032884065.1 of Artemia franciscana. Lineage (NCBI taxonomy): Eukaryota > Metazoa > Arthropoda > Branchiopoda > Anostraca > Artemiidae > Artemia > Artemia franciscana. The sequence goes on along the minus strand of NW_027062647.1, from coordinate 257,303 downwards.
TGTGATTTGCTCATGACAACCAGGAACTTAGTAAAAATAACCCCTTACGATGTAGCAGAGATATTCAATAAGGCCTATTCACCTGTTGCTACCATTGCAAAAGCAACAGGTGGGTCCAAAAACACCGGGATCCATCCTCTTAATCCAGGAGTTTCCACAGATGGTTAACGATGGTCTTCTGGAGGAGGACATCCTCCAGAAGAATCAAAAGTTAACGCCTGATTGTGTGGACGATTCCTTTAAAGCTAATACAAATGAAGTCATCGCAGAAGTAGACCAATACGAAGTCAACTAAAAAGGAAAGAAGAAAAGAACCAAAGAACTATACGAGTAAAAAAAATTAATGGGGAAAAGAAAAAACCTGCTGTTACTGAAAGAAAAATACAAAAAGTGAAGCAAAAGGAAATGAGCAGGAAACTTTTTGAATCTGACTCTATGATGAAACCCCTTTCATCATACTGATGATGAAAACATTTGTGAAGACGAATCAAAAAGTGAGCTATTTTTGACAAATATAGGTCAAGAAACCTGTTTCTACTGCGAAGACACAGGGAAAGATAGAGAAATGTGGTATCGGTGTATTTCTTTTGCATTATGGGCACATCAAGAATGTTCTGGATGGGAGACTCCAGATGGATATTTATATGACGTGTACTCCAGAAAGTCAAATTGACTTAAAGTTCTTAAAGCTCATAAGTTAAATATACTGGCGCTTAAATTTTGTACGCCTTTTTTAGTATGGAAATTTTTTTTTCAAATAATTGACTTCTAATTATGTCCATACTTTCAATTACGTTTTTGTTATTTCCTAACTATAGAATTATGTAACAATATAAATATAATGATTCAGTTTAACATGTTTATGTCTTTGAAATTTCTCATATTTCTTAATTTACAGCCATTTAGTAGAACCTGACATTGCCGACTGCCATTACCCTATGATAGGGGGTAATATCGGTCAAAGCTGATTTTGCAAAACAATTTTTAATACCAATATGTAAGCTTGATTAAGGCTCAATTTAAGTATGCAATAGGTAAAATATACTCTATTGGCGATTTAACATGATTTCTTTTGAATTTTATTTTTATGCTAATGTTTATTCTCATTTTACCCTAGGTGAACGTCATTACCCCAGTCTCCCCCACTAATGTTTTAACGCATGTCTCAGGAAGGTATTTGGTCAAGCATTTTGATTCAAAAGGGAATAGAGGTGCTTAAGTTAATGGTTTGCTACGATATTCTGAGTAGATTACTAGATTTCTACCCCAAAGAGTGGTTTAATTTTGTCATGATCCTGTGGGTGGGGGGGGGGTTCAACGTTGGAGGCGATTTTCCAAAATCAAGTGAAAATGACACAAAAACTGAAAAACGTGCCGTAATGGAAAAAGAGGTAAAATTGTGCTTAAAAAAAATGACCTGTTTCAGTAGATCCTTGAATTATGCAGGCTTATCTAAGTTTTGACGACATTTTCGGAGAAACTAAATTTCAGCTGAGAGGGGGGCGGGGTAAACTGGGGTCTGGAGGAAAACTAAGGTCTGGGAGGGAAAGATGCCCCTCTGCTCCGTAGCAAATTACGCCCCTGACTCCAACTCCCAATTACTTAGTGGTTGGAGAAGTGTAAGCATGTGGTTCTGGGACCACTCAAAGTTGTATATCAAAAGAAGGATTACATATTGTTATACTTACTTATTCAAATTCAAATTATTTATATTGTAATATCATTAATTATAATGTTACTTACTCGAATTATAATATTGGCAATTCTACTATAATATTCTCTCCATACGCAAGATTGTGCATCCAAAGAGGAAGAAAGACAAATGAAAATAGTTCTCTAGGAGAATTCAGGAATTCTTCCCAAAATTTTTGGAATGAAAACAAGCTTAGTTTATAATACCATATATCGTACCTACACAAGAAATTCTTTGAAATTTCCACTCATTTCTGAGTATTGAGTGGTTTTTTATTTAGGGACAGGTCAAATAAATCCCTAAGCCTAAAGGCAAATTTCTGTTGAGCTAGCAAAATTTTCCGCAAGTATGTCGATACATAAACCTGTCTGCTCAGTTGACCTTTTGTATCGTAGCTACTCGCCTGGGGCTACTTTCTTAAGTTCCACTAAATTTAATTTTTTAGAACAATGAATTCAGGATCTATTTAGTCTTTTATATATTTTTTTTTTTTTTACAAAAAGAAACGACGCTATGTTTTGATGTTTTTTCCACTCTAAACTAATTTTTTCCTTCAATTCATATACGGATTCTTGGATCTACTCCTCATTAAGGGTTGAGGTGTCTTACCTCCCCTAGATTGAAGGTGATCAGAAATTATGTAAAAAAATAATAATAAGTTTTCAACTGAACAAAGGACCAACATTATAACTTAAAACGAACAGATGTTATTCCGTATAAATAAAATAGGTCATAGCAGTATTGTTTCTAAATTAAGTTTTAATCAAAAACAAGCATAGATTGATTAAAAAAAAAAAGTTTTTCCCTGGGAAGTAAAGAACGAAGTTGAAACTTAAAACGAACAAAAATTATTACTTCACATCCTATCTAACATATATCAACAAAACTAATGCAAATAAATCAACTGGTGGAATTTCACTATGTTTCTAACATTACAGAAAACTAGCACTTTACTGAAAAACAAAGCGATATAGGAGTTTTGGCACTGTGAAAGTAAAACTTTTAAGGACACTTTTAACATTATAAAAATAAAGCATTTTTAGATTGTTGCTTTATTTATGTATTTTTCGTTTAATTTGGCATTACTTCTGCAAAATGAACTCAGTTCAATGACTTCGAAAGGTCCAAAAGGACCTTTCATGATCTATTTTTTTAGACAAGTTCGAAGTGTCACTACAGACTCGCTTTAGAATTTGTATCACAACTTAAAATTCTGCGTTTTATAGAGAGCAGCAACAGGATTTCTAGAGTTCATATTACAGTTGATATGTTTCACAGCTCCTATAGGACTAAGAAAACCGTTATAGATTAGTTTGCTCTTGTAAGGCTACGCATTTACTTTTGACTCCTAAATCAATGTTCTTGTTTTTTATACTATGCTTCTTTTTTTTTTTCAGTAATGCGGTAGGAATGGATTAAACAGTTCTGTTGTTTGGTACATGGATTGAAGAATGGCACGATGTACTTTTGGAATTTTGGACTACAACCCGAAATTCAACCAAGCTTACCATACAGCGGTAAACGCAAGGGGACATTCTGACTAAATAATAGTGCATCATTAAATGGCGAATGGAATGCAACGTTAGGCTAGAAAAATCAATTTGAATACTTTCTCCTCCTAATACTTCCTGAGTGGATGGATTACTGAGGCAAACTCTTAAGATGCGTGTAGTGGTGGAGGGAGGAGAGAGGGCTAGAATGCAGTCAACTGAAATCGAGGAATTCAAAAGAAAGAATAGAGTATAAGAACGTAAAATGATTTTCAGGAAAACTGTTCACTCAGAAACAACAAACTATTAACTCAGCTGAAACAACTATTCCACTCATAAAGAATATTTGGCCAGTAACACAATATTCACTCAGGAAATACTGGCATATTTTTTGATTCCCTGAAGTTGAAAAACAGTGTTTTCTATCTAAATCTTTATGGAGTTTCACGTATTTGAGGAGCTCCATAAAAAAAGAAAATTAATAAAATAATGCAGTGATTTAAGCCCAGCAATAAGATAAATGAAATTTAACACAAGATCTTTGGACCGCTTACTCCTTCCAAGAAATATCCTTGATTGTCTCGTGTTACTCGCCTATTTTTACGCTTCGTCGAATTATAAACAAAATCCAAAGAAAGAAATAAAAATACTACCAATATTAAGAGAAAATACTTAATTTTAAACAAAGATATGGATTAAAGATATACAACTTCAAATTCCCAATACCACATATTTATACATTTATGCCCACACGCATTATTAGGCCAGCTCCAAAAAAAAATATTTAGAAAGAGTTAGTTTTTCTACCTGTCCCAGAAAGGATTTAAGAAAAAAGCTAAACTATCGGGGTATGGGGTAGAGTGAAGCTTTGAAAAGACAGGGGTGGATGAAGACCTTGTGCAGCTCTCTAGAGAAGAGATCAGTATAATTCTGACAATTGGAGAGTAGAAGCTTAATCGAACCTTAAAATTCTAGAAAACTGATTCTTAAAAAGACAAAAAAAAAAAAAAAAATTATGAAAATAGAATTCTGAAGCTGGCTCTTTAACAACCGAAAACCCGCCTCGGAAGCCTTTTGTCACATATCTCCCAGAGGCCTCCGGCCATCGAAACTAGGCCCTTTTTTGCCGGGCAATTTACAAGATCCGAAAATAATGTTTCAGTCAATTACAACGAATTTGATTTCAACAAACGCGAACGGCAAACAAACGGGGAGAGAAACCAAATAAATTCGGAAATCCATTTTTCAATGGTTTCTAAAATTGCGCTTCCTATAATAAAAATTTGCTTTACAGCCAACGGAAAATATAATTTTCATTAGCTTCGATTTTCTACAAAGAATTTCAAATAAATTTGGGAGCGTACTTCTTTTTAATTTTTCAACTTTCTAACATAAATTGGAAATCCATGCTGGGTATCTCAGCAATTTTCCATTCCAATTAGAAATAGTCGATCAAAACAAAATTAACCTATTACCAAACATTATTTCCAAGGACTATACCAAAATTATGTTTTAGTTTGTAGTGCTATTTACAAAATATTGGTTCCAAAACTTTCAACAGTAAAAATATGCAACCACTTTCCTATGTAAATGGAAACAGCCGTAACTGTCGTTAAGGCTCTTTCAATGTTCCAAAACCAGGCCCCGAAGCTGTCCCACTAATTGTTACACAGTCATCCCAATTATTGGGTACAACTTGAACCCAGCTAACGCAACTGTAGCGATGAAGTGTCACCGCTAATGTCTTTAGTTTGACTGCACAGTTATTTTACTATGCAGCGATAAGTTTATTCTTGGTTCTAAAAAACATCAATCCGTCAACCAGCCCTCAGTGTCTATTAACGAAACTGATGAATTTTACAAACAAACTAGATAACCAAACTAGGTAGATATTTACCAAACTAGATACAACAACCAAACTAGGTGGATATTTACCAAACTAGATACAAAAACCAAAATAGATACAACCAAACTAGGTGGATATATACCAAACTAGATACATCAACCAAAATAGATACAACCAAACTAGGTGGATATTTACCAAACTAGATACAACAACCAAACTAGGTGGATATTTACCAAACTAGATACAACAACCAAAATAGATACAACCAAACTAGGTGGATATTTACCAAACTAGATACAACAACCAAAATAGATACAACCAAACTAGGTGGATATTTACCAAACTAGATACAACCAAACTAGGTGGATATTTACCAAACTAGATACAACCAAACTAGGTGGATATTTATTTTTTCATAAGGCAGCAGAGTGTTCCTTTGCAGATTTCATAATAAATCGGGACTCAGGTTGTTAAATATGAAAATGAAATATGAAAAAGGAGATAAATATGAAAATGTGTGACATAGTATAAAATCTGTATATTTCCTAAAGCCAAAAAATTTATCTTTATTATTCGGAATATTAGACCTTTTTTTCGTGAGCCGGAAAGCAAAATCAGCTAAACCTTCCATTGTTTATTTAAATTATTTACGACTAGCTGAAAGCAACTTGAACGTTATATGCAAGAAGACATGATTTGGCTAGATATGGAAAGCAAGTCTAGCCCGACAGTAGGAAGTGTTTCTGGGTTGTGGTTTTTAGCGCAAAATTCAAATTATTATGATCATGACTTCAAAAATTTCCACTTTAGACTTTCTTTTTAATTTAACTGTGAATTACTTAAAAAAAAACAATAGCATTAATATTGAAAACCATGCAAAAAACAAACGACTGAGACCTTTATTAACACTGCTTAAAGATAAAAATTGATTATGACAATGGAAGCGTCGTTAATTTCTAAATAACTTGGTGTTTCGCTCATTATTAGCCGCTTGTCATTACAGTTTTCACCAGTCTGTCGTCTTCGCCCGCTTCCTTTTTCCTTGGCTTTTCGCAACTGGCACTTTTTTGCCACTAATGCACTGGTTGCCCCGAATAACACTCCTTTAAAGTTGAGGCCACAAATTTATATTTTTAGTTTCACTCATTGTCTTCAAGCCTTTTTCAATAATCAGTTCTTTCACTGCTAACTCATTCTTTTTAGCTGAATTTTAATGAAAACTGCGATTTTCAGAAAAGCGTTACATTTGAAAATATTCATTGGTAGACACTTATTTCAAAAATCCTTTTTTTAGATTCCGGCTACTATGGGCCATATTTAAGGTGTAACCATGAAATATAGCCAAGAACGTGACACAGCTTTGTGCTCCGACAAGTTGCTAGTAGATGCCGTGGACTTTTTTCTGGTCCTATTGATTTCATTATTTCTTTTCCTAAGTATAACATTTCAGACATTCTTGAGGATTTCTTTCATTATAGCATTATCCTTTTTCAAAAATTAATTGTTAAGGACAAAAAAGCTGTCTTCAAATTTCATTATTAAACCCTAATTTTTTATTTGTCAGCAAATTGGGTAAAGGTGTAACATATTACTATTCAGGTAAATATTCAAATGAATCTTTAGTCTTTTGTATTACATAGGTGTTGGAACTACTTTTCACCTAAATAAATTTTATACAAATTTAATTTAAAACTCATCTGCCTAGAATTGAACCACAATTTTTTCAAGGAAAATGCTAAAGCGGCATTTTCAATGAAACCCTTAAAAGAAGATATTTTCAAAGAAAGATGGAGAAGGGGCATCCTCCCTCCCCAATTCACGCAGCTGACATAGAATACCCAGTCCTTTGTCAACCAAAAGTTTTAGGTGTATTTTAATTTCATCAAAATGTCAGATAGTCTATTTTGAAATCAGTTCGCCAGTAAGAAGTGGGTCAAAAATTAGCATAAAAACATTTAAATCCAAAATCTCCACTAGGAGTTTTTAAACAGAATTCTTAAAATTATGCAAATTACATCTTTAATTGCATCCTGTGAAAGCGTATAATTATAAGATAGACGACAGACCTATCTGCAGGGATTTTGCCAGCAAAATTGCATTATCTGGGTTTGGGATTTCGTGCTAAATTTGGATTCAATCGGAAATCCTGCAGAGACCTGGAATTCGTTAAAATTTAACACCCTTAAAAATCTTACGTGCTGGTAAAAAAAAAAAAAAGTATAAACCCTTACATCTTCTGTACTGGTAACAATTACATGAGTAACATCATCAGTCAGTTGAAAACAGCTACGACCACCATGATATGCAATCATTGCCCAAAGATTTCTCACGTCTTCTATCGGAGAATTAAGGAGGCAAAATTTAAATTTTGAAAAGAGTCCTTGCTCATGTCGGAACACTTCAACCCTGAAAGAAAAAAATTAAACGATAAGAAACTAGAATTGTAAAGACTCATTCATGAGAATTTACTAATGCCAAGATTTAGCTAACACTAAGTTACTTTTTTATTCATTGCCCTCAAAATCGAGGAGTATATAAAATAATGAAGCTGCAAAAAACATAATAAAAACTTCGACAAATGAAACAAAGCAGTGATTTACAATAGACACCATAACATAACTGAAAAAATAAAAATTATTTAGGTTCTGGAAAAAAAAAAGAAAAAGTTAAGGATAGAGAGAACTTCAGACCTACGATAAAAATAAATACTTTTATGCATAGCTAATCCCAGCGGTTCTTTAATTTCAAATCTCAAAACTAATTCAGTGCTACTAAAACAAATTGGAAAACCAAGTAAAATGTTTTAACATTTGAAATACCAAAGCTGCAATCGCGAATTTTAAAGTCAGGAAGAAAAGGGGCAGGGTAACTGTATTAAAAAGAGAACCAATCAGATGTGAGCCAGTCAGAACTTTAATAGGATTTTCTGATTGGTTGAAAAATTCTGAATGGCTCAATTAAGCCCAAATTAAATATCAGTTTAAGCAAAATCCAAATACGAATGGGCCTTAAATTAAATGACGAGACCGTTGAAAAACAAGTTGATTAATCAACTTGGGTTGCGTTCGACAAGCCAGAGGATTTAGGGACACTACTTATTCAAATACCTATCCTAACCATTCCAGCTGGGAGGATTGAGCTGGATGAACCATAGTTAATAATAATAAAATATTTTCAAGACAAGCAGAAATAAAGTCACTTAGTAGTTCAAAAAGATTAAATGGCTATTAATGAATAAATCAAACCCAAAATAACCTGAATAATAACATCAAATATAAAGATAAGATATACTGCTGTAGACCAATTTATGAATCTTAAAACACAACATAAATTAAGATGAATAATCATGTCATACTGAAATGAACACAAATGACTTCCTAGGCCTTTTAAAGGCTAAAGCGTGATTTGCACTTTACTGGAAACGATCTATATTCCGAGCCGAATGTTTTTTATTTGTCCAAAGATCAACTTCAGTGTATGTTTAATGCATTCAGATGGTAAATGTAATACCGTACCAGAAAATAAATTGAAAATAATGTCAAAAAGTCAATTTCTTGGCAAAATTTTTTTTAGATCAATTAAACGTAAATTTGCATTATGATTAGCCATTGTAAGTTTTGAGATTATTTCTCCAACCAAACTGGAGGTCCCAGGGAATTCTTGCTGTCTGGTTCTAAGCCGGCTTAAGCGCTTCGATGTAGACTTGAGAAGATGTGTTGGTCCCCGTCCTGCACTGGTGTCAGGAATCTGGCAAGAAACTTGTAAAAATTTCAGGTAGCTGAAAATATTCTATGGGAATGTTCGAAAACAGGAAAATACATCGAAAAATGGTCTTCGGCTCATGATAGTACCGATTGTGTTCTAAAAGCAATATCCTTCATAGAGTACAATTGTGAAAAAAAGCTGGACATTTTCTAAGATTTCTAAGCAATTGGAGGAAATAGAGCAAAATCCTAGCAAACATTTTGTAGCATCTTCAAAAAGCCGGCATGATATTGAAAGCGGTATCTTCCGCCAATGAATACTTGAGTACTTTTTAAATATAAATTTTCAATTTTAACATGAAATTTTCGAGTTCCATCAGTTTACTTAATCACGGCCTTAAGAGTTTCAGAAACTCATATTCCAGGGGTAGGAAGCATGAAATTAGGTGACATAGAATTTGTTTACTCAGGCAGGAAGGATGGGGTACATAGGCAGGGAGTAGGACTCATGATGAATAAGGAAACTTCTAAGTCTTGTTTAGGGTGGGAAGGTATTAATAATAGAATACTAATTGCTCATTTTATGACAAAAAAGTTCAAAGTATCAGTTATAGTAGTATATGCCCCTGTCGAATCAACTGATGGAGATACTAGTGACTCAGATGAATTTAATTACAGTTACAGAAGCAAATAGACAGGGTGCCTATAGACAGGGAGATTTTAACGCCCAGGTCGGTAGAAATAGGGATAGATGGCATCCTAGCCTAGGTAAATTTGTTGACGGAACAGTATCAGCTACAGACTTTTGGAATTTTGTAGGTATGACAACCTAGTTATAGCCAATACGGTGTTTGGTCACAAAATGGCCAATAAGGTGACATGGTATTCACGTGATGGTAAGGTAGCAAACAAGATACTAGGGTATATAGGAGTGCTGTTATTGATGTTAAAAGTAAAAATCAGCATCTAGTAGTGTCTAAAGTTAATTTAAAGCTGAAATTTCGTAAGGGTAACTACCTCCCAGGAAGTTATGATATTGGTAGACTCCGGGATGCAAATTTGAGAGCAACTTACCAGGAACAGCTGAATACCAAACTTGAGAGTTTAGAATTTGACAATGTGGAAGATGGATGGAATAATTTTAGAAAAAACAAATTGTGAAGCTGCTGATTGTGTTTTAGGGGATGAAAGTTAAGACAACAGCTAGGAATATTAGTGAAAAAGTTTTATGTTTAATAGAGAGTAGAAGAGGTTTGTACAAGAATTATCTGAGTGAGAGATAACATGAAAACAAAAGGAATGTAAAGAAAGAGGAAAAAGCATTAAAATATGAACTAAGAAGATGTGAGGTGGAGGTCAGCTAGACGGCATAATAGTAAAATATTATACTGGCATGTTAATAAATTGAGAGAAAGTAGTCTATCCGGACGAGTCCCAGTTAAAAAGATTACTGGAATGCACCAACGAAAGTAGATGGATTGTTCAATATATATATATATATATATATATTGCATATGAACATATCAACAATATATATATGAACAATTAAGTATTTAAAATACATTGTGTTTTCAATAAAAAGCAAATTAGTCGCTGGTCTTTAATAGATTTAAGGGACGGCAGCACTACCAAGGCACCAATTAGGGGGTGGGGGACAATTTTTCTCTCTAGACATGACTCGTGTTTGTAATAATCAAATGTTCGTTTTGTGCCTTCAATTCCTAATAATATTTGTATTACATAATTTCAGGTGTATGGGGAAGAGGAGCATTATTCACACACATGTATATACATATATCAAGATCATGATCCACCATTTTATTAAAATAGTCTTTATAAGTAACTTTTAAATAAATGCTTGTTTAAATAAATGTATTTCAAGGACATTAATGGAAACAATTCATTTTCTGAATAAAAGAAAATCACCCATGTTCATTTCCTTAATTTTTTTTGGTCCTAATTGACGTTCCCTGGAATTTTGACAAATGTATGTATATGGCCTGAAATTTTAAGATAGACCAGCATAAGAAATAAATTTTGAACTCCAAAAATTGATTCAATACAATCACATTTTCCTTCCAAATATGGTTGTCCTCATTAAGGTTCCCTTGGTCAAGTCTATTCACCCTGAAAGTTTAATGTTGAACCAAGAAAAAGAAAATGCTCGGTCATCTTTCAATTTAATGAATCAATAAAACTCAAATTTTGAAAATATTTATTTCAATCTTCTGTTCGTTTGGCCAGTATACAAGCCCAGCAAGTTGCTAGCCAATCAGAGAAAAAAATATGGGCCTATCTTTGGCGTGACATAAGGACCATCGGTCTAATGCTATGCAAATTTATTCCATTATGAGAAAACAAAAATTTCTTGCCTAGTCTTAGGGGTCGAATATCAGCAAAACTAATCTTAGAAGTACTTCCGTGTCTATTTAGGTTAACCTGACCCTGTCTAGATGTCCTGTGAGTTACAAGACTGACAAAGACAGACAAATCTGATTCTGTCAAATAGACAAACCAGTATTTCTTGTGGAAACCAATATTTAAAGACAAAAATGTTTTGGCGTTTTAATCCGTTCCCGAAAAAGAATATTTGAAGCCCCCCTCAAACACTTCATGAAAGTTTTAAGTCCAAAGTATTGTATTCGTCAATACACTACTTTGATAGCCTGGGTGCATGTAATGTCTTTTTGATTTATCTCACAACTTCAAAATCAATAAATTTGCAGTTCCATTGGGCCTAAGAGTGCCAAAATGTTAGGGAGTTCAAATATATAAATTTATTCCCAGTCCATCTTCTTAGTCTAACCACAAAATGCGAAGTCCCCTTGCCTTCTCTTCCCTCAACACTCTGAAAGTTGCAGTTTAATCCATACAATTCATTCCTAAGACATTGCAAATACACCGTTTGGATAACCTAAATACAGTTTGTTAATGCACCTCCGCCCCCTCTCCAAGTCAAAATTCTAGGATCAGTTATCCCTCAAAAGACCAATGAGAATTTCAATTTACTTCCCCAACCCCTTCATGGGATAATAGAGATACGCTAAGCTCATAACCTGGGTACACTACACACAGCATCTTTTGCCTACATTGTGTACTTCACTGGGCATAGATTTTTACTGCCACAGATACTTATGGTTTCAAAAATTTCAAACACAAAGAAGACCAAAATCTTCGGATCTTTCTCCTCTACCCTACCCCCCCCCCCGCCAAGAACTCAAGATTCAATGTCTCACTAGCGTACCTCAATACTCCCTGACAGTTTAAATTGACCTCCTACGCTGTTCCAAGGATATTTCATACACACTGCTTTGATAACCTTTCAACATTGTGTTATTTAATTCACCTTGACACAAAGCCATGAATAAATTATAGGTCCTATAGGATCTAAATCACTTGGACCCTATAATGTTAATTTTTTTAAGTTAATAAAAAAGTTTTAGTCCTCCCTCTTTCACCCTACCCCCAAGTCAAATCTGGGATCCACTTGCACTCCCTTAAGCTTTCACCGTGATTGCCCAAATCCATCCAAATATATAAAAGAGACTATTTTCATTATATGGTGCCATATAGGGTCTTTTGATGTACATTGTTACTTAGCTACAAAAAATATTCTAATTCACATAAATAATTACAATTTGGTTGATTTGTTTGGCTTTTATTAATTCGGTTTAAAAGGAGGGGAGAGAATCAACATACCACACTTAAAAAGTTTATGAGGATTAGTATCATTACCAAATAATAGAGATGTTTTCGAAAGATCTGGGCCACATTGCACAGTATTATTATCATGCATGTATATATTTTTTTTCTCCTTAAAATTTATTTTCATCCCTGGAGAACTGCCGACAATCTGCAAAGAGGATTAAAAATATACCCTCCAACTCTGAAGAAATGATAGTATTTAGTAAGAACATCAAGGTGAATGAAAAGTAGCAGTGAAATTAAAACCCAGTTCATCACTGAGTGTTTGCAGCGAATACTTATTCCCTATTGAGCAACAATATAATATTACCTCAATGCAAGAGTAGAAAACCAAGAGATAACCAAGCAGTGACCTGAAAGTTTTCTTTGAAGGATTTTTTTTTCTTACTTTCTGTCAGTTCGTGATGGAGTAGTACTCAGACTTACTGCAATAATTAGAGATTGCAAAAGCTGAAGTTTATTCAAAACTCAAGTTCCTACAGAAATTACAATTTATAATAGGAAAAATACAAATTGCTTTTTACTTCTAAATAAAAAGTGTGAGAACACCAGAAATAACATTTTTTCCCAAAAACACTGGTCAGATTGATTAACAAAATACAATTTCATCTCCACTGTTATTATTAGACAAACTAAAAAATACCTGGATCATTATTCCCCAAGAGCCCAAAATAAAATCTAAAAAAAGCGCAAATCAATATTTTTTCTTTTTATTCATCTTTTTAGCTTACAGGCTATTGGATGAATAAATAAATAAATACAGAAATTATTTTGAAATTCACTCATCAAAAGTTTAAATTTTCTGAATAATCTAAAAAGACATCAAAATTGAATTGCTATACATACGGTAGTAATTTTTGGGAGTAGACTGAGTGCAAAACCCATTTGGGAGTGACGACTGGCTTATTATAGAGATCCAAGGTTTCTTCTATATCTGTAGGATCAGGATTTTCTCCTGCGATCAGATGGGTCATAAGCCCACTAATAGAGCTCGGTTTTTTAGCTCCTCCATCTATCAAAGCCTTCTCAATCTGAAAACACAGAAGTAAACATTATCCATTGCTCAGGATATTGCAGATTTTCTGCATAAAATTTTGAACAATGATAAACAAAATCATACTAGGTCTATCTTCAATTAAATAAAAAAAACTAGTTTTTTTAACTGAAAGTAAGGAGCGACATTAAAACTTAAAACGAACAGAAATTACTCCGTATATGAAATGGGTTGTCCCCTCCGCAGTCCCTCGCTCTTTACGCTAAAGTTTTTAATTGTTTTAAAAAGTAGAATTGTGGCAAAGAGTCAAACTTTAGCGCAAAGAGCGAGGGACTGCGGAGGGGACAACCCATTTCATACACGGAGTAATTTCTGTTCGTTTTAAGATTTAATGTCGCTCCTTACTTTCAGTTAAAAAAACTAGTTTTTTTTATTTAATTTCTGAACGTTTTCTAATTAATGCATGTTTGATTTTGGCTCTCCGCACATGAATTATTGAAATGAAATTAGTATATTAATTTTTTTTGGCTAAAACGTCTGTACACTTCCCAATAACCATTACTATATGTAAACACTGGTCAAAGTTTGTAACTTGCAGCCCCTCCCCCAGGAATTGTGGGGGAGTAAGTCATTCCCAAAGACATAGTTCTTATGGTTTTCGACTATACGGAACAAAATGGCTATCTTAAAATTATAATCTGTTGACTTTTGGAAAAAAATTAGCGTGGGAGGGGGCCTATTTGCCCTCCAATTTTTTTATCACTTAAAAGGGCACTAGAACTTTTCATTTCCGTAAGAATGAGCCCTCTTGCGACACTCTAAGACCACCTGGTCGATACGATGACCCCTGGGGAAAAGAAAAAAACAACAACAAACAAACAAATAAACACGCACCCGTGATTTGTTTTCTGGCAAAAAATATGAAATTCCACATTTTTTTAGATAGGAGCTTGAAATTTTTGCTATAGAGTTCTCTGATATGCCGAATGCGATAGTGTGATTTTTGTTAAGATTCTATGACTTTTAGGGGATGTTTCCCCCTTTTTTCCAAAATAGGGCAAATTTTCTCAGGCTCGTAACTTTTGATGACAAAGACTAAATTAATTGGAACTTATATATTTAGAATCAACGTGAAAATTCGATTCTTTTGATGTATCTTTTAGCATCAAAATTCCGTTTTTTAGAGTTCCGTTTACTATTGAGCCGGGTCGCCCCTTACTACAGTTCTTTACCACGAACTGTTTGAAAAGAAAATAATTCGGTATTTCGGGGCTTCTGACATTATTACTCCTTTGCGGAAGTTAGGCTCAAAATTGAAAAAGGATTATATTTTTTCTCTGGGCCCCTTCCACCTCTTAGTTCGTTTATTTTCCCGTTAGTTTTCACCTGTTTTCGCTATATAGTTGTGTTATCTCTTAGCAGTTCTTTCGTTAGTTGAGTTATGGTTGTGGTATATATGTTTTATCGCTCGTATAGTTGTGTTATTTTCAAATTATACTCCATAATAGAGAGGCTCCGAACACCCAGCATTGTATATTAAGCTCTGAATTTGACGTTTTTTTCTAACGTGACCAGATTCGTCCTGCGCCCTTTTCATTGAATTTTTTCCCCCATGGCATATTTCTCCAAGGAAAGATCCTCCCACATAGCCCTCTCCCTCAACCCTACCCCCAAAACCAAAAAAATCCCCCTGAAAACGTCTGTACACTTCCCAATAACCATTATTATATGTAAAAACTGGTTGAAGTTTGTAACTTGCAGCCCCTCCCCCAGGAACTGTGGGGGAGTAAGTCACCCCCAAATACATATTTATTATGATTTTCAACTATTCTGAACAAAATGGCTATCTCAAAATTTTGATCCGTTGACTTTGGGAAAAAAACGAGCGTGGGAGGGGGCCTAGATGCCCTCCAATTTTTTTGGTCACTTAAAAAGGGCACTAGAACTTTTCATTTCCGTTAGAATGAGGCCTCTTGCGACATTCTAGGACCACTTGGTCGATACGATGACCCCTGGAAAAAAAAAAAAAAAAAAAAAAAAAAAATAAACACGCACCCGTGATTTGTCTTCTGGCAAAAAATGCAAAATTCCACATTTTTGTAGATAGGAGCTTGAAACTTCTACAGTAGGGTTCTCTGATACGCTGAATCTGATGGTGTCATTTTCGTTAAGATCCTACGACTTTTAGGGGGTGTTTCCCCCTATTTTCCTAAATAAGGCAAATATTCCCAGGCTCGTAACTTTTGATGGGTAAGACTAAACTTGATGAAACTTATATATTTAAAATCAGCATTAAAATGCGATTCTTTTGATGTAGCTATTGATATCAAAATTCAATTTTTTAGAGTTTTGGTTACTATTGAGCCGGATCGCTCCTTACTACAGTTCGTTACCACGAACTGTTTGATAATCTATAAAAATTGGATTCCAAAATCATTCTTAAGAATTAATCAAGTACAGATACAGGAGATGCTTTTAGCCCCCCCCCCCAAAAAAAATATTTAAAGTTTACAATATTCTAAACTATTCTCCTGTATTTCTCCTCAAATTCACCTTGTTTCTTACTATTTTTCAAATTTGAGGCCCTCCCTTGAAATAAATCTATGTGAATATGCTTATCCAAACACATTTATAAGCACAGGTTATAGATAAAATTGACTTTAACAATGGAAACATGGTGAATTTTCAAATAACTTGCTTTTTTTCTTGTTATTCACATTAGGCAGTATAATTTTGGCTCATCAGTCTTATAAACCAGCTTTGTTTTTCACAGTTTTTTACAACTGGCACTTTTGTGCTGCTAAGACATGACTTGCTGCAAATAGCTGCCCATTAATAACTTGAAAGTCCCAAAATAACTTGAAGTCACAGATTAAAATTTTTAGTTGCACTCACTGTTTTCAAACCATTTTTAACAATAATTACTTTCACTGTGCAACCTTTTTTTTGTGTACCCCTGTGACAGCATAATGGATAAAGTCGCCAATGCAGACTCTAGGTACATTGGCTCTAACCTGCCTGTTGTGAGGCCTACTCCATCAAAAAGTGGTGATCCTTGAGGTAAAACAAAAACAAATAAATTCTACACATACAATAACACAATTTTCCTTATTATTCAAGGTGAAGTGACTGTAAACTCTAGTTAATGGCTTTTGAAAAGGGTAATTAAAATCTTGCACTTTTCCATTTTATTTTTATTAGTACTATAAAAAAACAAATACAACAATAAAGAACAAAAACTGAAAGAGTAAAAACAGAAAAAAAGAAAACATATACATCAGATATTGTAGCCCCAAAAGCTAAGCTTGTAGGGGGCCCAATCAATACAGCAACAATTTCAAATGCACAAAAAAACTAATATGAAATAAAGCTATACATCAATACATAACAAAAATTGGCAAAACTTACACACAAAGAAAGAAAAAGAAACTCAGGGAAAGAACAAAATACAGAAATCTCATTACAGTCTAAGAAACCCACAAGCAGAATTAAACAGTATCAGAAAAGACCTCTCACACAAAGCTTAGTAGGTAGATAAATTGATAAAGGTTGGGAAAACGAAATCCAACTCTACAATATTACTAAAATTTGATTTCATTTTTGAGCAGCATCAAGGCTCTTATTCAAAATTGTCTAAACTTTTGATTGAACATTAGTGTTCAATCGAATATGAAGGGGAATTACTACTTTCAAAATAGTTACCTGTGAAATATTTATACCATTATAATTTCTTTAAAACTCCATTTTTTAAACTTTGGCCACTATCAGCATTGTTAAGATGCAATCATTAAACATAGCCAAAAAACTGCCACAGCTTTGTGCTGTGTAGGCCTTATACAACTTTGGTTATCAACATGGTTTTCTCCATATTAAAGAAAGAGACTCAGTCCCTGTAAAAGTGACCAAAGTAACACTTAAGGGCCACATTGGCTCTGGACCCAGTTTGACCACTAGAATTGATTTAGTGTGGTCTACCTCTTTGCCTTCATTTATGGGGTTGAAAACAAAGACACAGTCCCCATCCTTATGACAGAAGAAATTCATAAATGCCCCATCAATTTCAGAATAATCTTTATAGGTAATTTTTTTTTAGTGTGGCCTACCTTTGTTTTCTTATTTCCTATTTATAACAGAAACAAGTTGCAAAATCCCTAGCTATAAGCCAAATTCGTTTGTCAAACTTAGCTTTATTGTGATCTCTCTATTTTCTCCAGCACATTAGAGATAATATCCAGGACTAAGCCCTTGTCCTTATAACAAAAATAACTGCAGCAGTCACTATTGGCTACCAATCAGCTTTGGTTATCAAATTTAATTCAGTTCAAATTTAACTTTTAATAGACTTAAGTCCATTTAGAGGAGCAGCAAATTTTCTCTACAACTAAAGAAATGTCTGCTCAATAGCCACGTGCCCTCCACACTCCTCTAGGCATTTCAAAATGTGTGCCTGAGATGCATTTTAAGTACAAGCTGGCAACAGAGTCAGTAATGCTGAAATCCATAGTAGAATAGGCCAGTCTCTCATAAGGCTACTATTGTTCTAGCAAAGAAGAGGTGGATGTATTTAGGATATGTTAGTCATATGAAAAAGCCACCTTTCTTGGGTGGCCTATGATTGGAATGAAAGACAGAAAAAAAGGTTGTTCAAAAAACACCTTGCAGCAAACTTATTACCAAGATCTGAGAATGGCTGAGACCTTGTTAGTACCTGAATGGAAAGACACCCCCACTTTAGGAAAAGTGGAAATGCTTCACTGTTGCCTGTTGCACCACCAATGGCACCTGACGAACTGAAATAAGGTTGTTTTACATGTTTCTTCTTGGTACATTAGAGCTGAAAACAAAGACTCAGTCTTTGTCTTAACAACTTTTGGACATTATTGGATACAAACCAAGTTTGGGTGTCAAGTTTGCTAGCTATTTTATTTGTTAGATTAGGGTTGACAACAATGGCTCAACCATCATCCTAATGATGGAAAAACACAAGAAAACGCTTTGGCTCTTTCTTAGGTAGAACCTAGTAATGAGAAAACAGAATGTTTTTGAAGCTAAAAACTTTACCAATGTAGCTCATACAACTAAAAAAAGTTAGTTGTTTCATTTGCAATCAATTTGTAACTCTAAGCTTAATACACTTCATCTTTAAACTTCAACCAAAGCTAAAAGGCTATTGTCAAGAAGAGGAGAATGATTATCTGAATATATTAGTATGGATGACTTTGTATTTTTGTTTTTCAAGAAAGGTCAATTTGACAGTCAAAATAGTCAATGTGAGTTAGAGCAATTCTTATTAAATTGTCACTATTTCTAAAACTTGAAGAATAGTTTCAAAACAATACAATGACCATTTAAGCTGGTTAAATGATTTAGCAAGTTCTACATTTAATTAGATGCTTATGTTTTACTTTGCAAGAAAGGTTAAAGCCAAAGAAGTCAACATTATTGATGCTAGTGTGATTTTTTCTTAGCTTGATCTAGCAAAGAACAAACCATAGGGAAAGATGAAGAAAAATAAGATACTGCCTATTTTTGGTTATATTCATATACTGGCTATATCAGCTGCATGTTAATAGTTTCCCCTGAGAGTTGGTTCTGTCTTTCAGCAATTAAAGATTTTTTCAACTGAAAGTACAGTATAGAGCAACATTAAAACTCAGAAGAACAGAGGTTGTTCCATGCGTGAGGGGGATAACTCCTCCTCAATATCTTGCTTTCCCTCAAAATTTCGTTTTGTATTTTAAAAATCTCCTTACTTTAATTAAACACCTCTTTTCTTTCAGGAATTTAAACTGGTTAAATGATTTAGCAATTTCTTTATTTAATTAGATGCTTATGTTTTATTTTGCAAGAAAGATTAAAGCCAAAGAAGTCAACATTATTGATACTAGTGTGAATTTTTCTTAGCTTGATCTAGTAAAGAACAAACCATAGGGAAACAGATAGTAGTAACTAAAATATGACATCATACCCAATATGAGAGTGTGCATGTAACTGAACCACAAAACTGAATCCCAACTAACTAAACCCTCATGCAACTCAGCCCTATTTAACTGAGAGCCCACGGAACTGAACCACCATGCAACTGACCCACAAGGCAACTGAACTCAATTTTTGAGTATTCTAAAAATATGAGGTAATATCATTGGGTAAAACACATGTTAGAACTTCTACATGTTCATCCTTGTTGGAATTGTTTGTTACTTAAAGTCATAACATAAACACCTGTCAAGATCATTCATGAAAAAGGTTTGTTTTATTTTTGCAAAAAAAGGAAGAACAAATATCACAAACCATTAAATATAATTTATATCTCTTTTTTTTTCGGATGAATCATAATTTTCTGTATGTTAAGTAATAAAAATATGTGTTGAAAATATTTGACCTTTGTGAATCTTGATAACAAATTTTGATCAGATGTCAGATGGAGATTACAGCTAAAACCAATATTTTTACTTTTTATATACTGATTTTGATATTTCTGACCAGTTTTTTTTTGCTCAGATTAACTTTATGTTTTGTCAAAATTCAATAACAAAAATTGTAATTAAAGAATATTTTGTGCAGTGTTTTTTTAAATTTTGAATAAATACAAAAAACTTCCTTAATATGAATGAATATTACAAAACCCCTGACTTGGAATTACTTGGGCTCAAGATAAAGAAAAATAAGATACTGGCTATTTTTGGCTATATTCATATACTACTATATTTTGGCTAAATCAGCAGCATGTTTATAGTTTCCCCTGCCTTTCAGCAATTAAAGATTTTTTTTTCAACCGAAAGTATGGAACAACATTAAAACTCAAAAGAACAGAAATTGTTCCATGCAGGAGGGGGAAAACCTCTCCTCAATAACTTGCTCTTAACATAAAATTTCTCTTTGTATTTTAAAAATCTCCTTACTCTAATTAAACAGCTATTTTCTTTCAGGAAATGTTCTTAAAAAATTGGGGGGAAAAGTTACAATTAGCATAAAAAATGAGGTATTGGGGAGAGAGACCCACTCCTTATATGCAAGACAATTTCTGTTTGTTTTAACTTTGGATGTTGCTCCTTGCTTTTAGATGATTTTTTTTTTAATTAAATTGCTTTCCAAATAATGCTGGAAAATCTGCCTTTTCTCTCCATGAAAAATCCCCCCAAGAAAATTCCTCCTTGGAAAGTTTCTCCCAAGTAAGACCCCTCTTCTTACAGACAATTCCATCTCTGCTGCTCCTGTGAAAAATCCCCTAGATGATTTCAACTCCTTTGATAATTTTCCCTGGACAATTTCCCTAGTATATCTCCAAATGTAAAATTAAATTGACAAAGAGAAAGTAAGAAAAATAAAAAGAATTTAGCATGATAATTCTGGCAAATTCCTCTGTGTATGGTTTCTCTTTGAAAGTTCATCCTGGAAATTTCTCTTCCCATGGACAATCTCACCTAGAAAAACACACTAAAAAAATCCCCCCACAGAAAATTAACCCTCCCCAAAAATGTCTCTGCTTCCCAAAAATAAATATGGTACTTAAAAAAGCTTCTATTACAAATTCAAATTTAAGCACTTTTTGACCTAACCTAACTATAAGTAATTTTGGCACTGAGAAAACATAGTGATATTTTGTCAAAAACTATCAAGAAAACAGCACTGCAAAAACATAGTATTATTCTGTTGGAAACAACTGATAACTCATACTTTAATTGAACATTCATCATTTTTAAGAGCTCAAAAAGTGCTTAAATTTGAATTTCTAATAGAAATGAAACTTATATTCATAAAGAGCATAAAAAAGGCATCAAGTGGTATGTTTACTTTATTGGTAAGTCAATTATATGAACTGTGATATATTTACTATGAACTTCACCCCTATCCCCATGATGTGCAAATATGTACCATGATTTGAATATATTTAGGCATTGGGATAAAGTTCATTTGTAATGTAAATGAATGTTGCAAATGAATGATTCAGGATGCAATTCTGGGTAGATATTTGTACTTTAGCAGGGTGGGGCATATATGCTACTCTTTTAATGTATAGGTTATAAAAAACTCATGAATTTCTCAGAAAAACAAGGAAAAAAGTTAAGATAAAGGTCCTCCCCCTGAAAAACATGCTAACTATAATAATTCTGTATAGCCAAGGCTATTATGGAGTAAGAATTGTTTCCTTAGCATGTTTCCTAATGTGTGATGGGCTCCTAGGCTTATACCAAGTAAATTTGTACATTAAAGGGGGGCAACTGCCCACCCAATAATGTCGAGGGTAAATGTTTAGCTTCATTGCAAGCTGTCTAAACTGGAAACTATGTTGTGAAACAGCATAGTTTCCACTTTAGAGCACTTAAAGATGCTAATTCTAGAAGCACATCCATTTTTTAGCTTTCTAAAATCCATTTTTTTAGCTTTCTAAAATCCCCCTTCAACAAACTAAAAATGCATAAAGTGGGCAGGGTTTTGAAGCCAAGGGATATGTTGGGGTTGTACAATTTGAATGAAATTATATTTTAAATACTAGTTTTAGTCATTACTGGTAATTTTTGTATAGTAGTAAGTCAAAAGATATTAAAAATTTTACACATCCATTAATGCTAATTATCCACTTTCACATTTGAACTAGCCAGTGAACTGGTGAATCAGAGAGATTAGTTAAATATTACATTTGTCTTCTATTGATTTGAAGAAATGCCTTCTGACACAATGGAGATTATACAGTTTTTTAGTTCAAGATTAAATTTGTTTTAAAAGATTCTTTGGCTATGGGAAGGCCTTGGTGAAACAAACTTGGTTGAATAGTGATTCTTGCAAGAAAATATTACCTATTGAGCAAAGCAAATTAGTCCATAAGCCCGGGCAAGGTCTGTATTCTATATTTATTGAGTAATTATTCAACCTGAAAGAGCAAACAAAAAGTAGGTCATAAATGTCAATTAACAATTCAACCAATAAGAATACAGACCTTGCCCTGCTGCCCACAGGGCTCATGGACACATTCACTTTGTTCTATAGGTAATACTTGCAAGCAAGAATCACTATTCAGCCAAATTTGTATCACCAAGGCCTTCCCATAGCCAAAGAATCTTTTAAAACAAATTTAATCTTGAACTTGAAAACTGTTTAATCTCTCTGTTGGAAGAAAAATTCTTCAAATCAACAGAGCACAAACATAATGTTTAACTTATTGCTCTGATTCACTGGTTCATTGGCTAGTTTAAACTTGAAAGTAGAAGTGGATAATTAGCATTAATGGATTCATAAGTATTTTAATTATCTTTTGACTTACTACTATACAGAAATTACCAGTGATGACTGGAATTAGCATTTAAAATATAACTTTCTTTATATTCTATAGCCTCAACATTTCCCTCAGCTTCAAAACCCTGCCCACTTTACACATTTTTAGTTTGCCCCTTGGAGGAGGGTCAACCAGAAATGAATGCGCTGCTAAGATTAGCATTTCTAATTGCTCTAAAATGGAAACTATGCTACTTTGCAGCATAGTTTCCAGTTTAGACAGCTTGTGATGAGGTAAAATTCTAGTTAATTGACTTCTTGCTATCTCAGAAAGGGTTTAGGTTATGAAAATGAATTTTCAGAGATGAATCTACAGACTGAAGTATGTCCCAGGAAGGTATTCTGAAGCAACTACATCCACTGCTTCTCCCTCTAGAGGGCCATGACCTTTGATGACCTTCAAAAATATGTTGTGTTATAAAGTGAAACCTTGCAAAATAGATCTTCTGCTTAATTGAAGTACAAAAAAATTGTTTTATGCTTCATAACTTTGCTCAATTTCCATTTTATAAGGTTTTAAAGATATACAAATACATTTCCTAAATTTTGAAAAAAAAAAACATTGATATGGCTCAAAATTCTACTCACATATCAGGAATTGCATTTTCATAACTAAAGGCAGAGAAAAAGCAACTAGTAACTGAAAATTAAGGTAAAATATTGTTTTGTTAAAATTTCAATAGGTATAGACCTGTCATGTAGGCAAATTTCAGGGCCCTCTAGAGGGAGAAGGAGTGGAGATGGGGTAAAATTCTAGTTAATTGACTTCTTGCTATCTTGGAAAGGGTTTAGGTGAGGAAAATGAAATTCTCAGGGATGGACCTACAGGCTAAAGTATGTCCTGGGAAGGTATTTTAAAGTACCCACCCCCACTCCTTCTCCCTCTAGAGGGCCCTGAAATTTGCATACATGACAGGTCTATACCTATTGAAATTTTGACAAAACAACATTTAACCTTAAATTTCACTTACTGTTTGCTTTTTCTCTGCTGTTAGTTCTGAAAATGTAATTCCTGTTATTTGAGTAGAATTTTGAGCCATATTAATGGTTTTTTTTCAAAATTTAGGAAATGTATTTGCATATCTTTAAAACCTTATAAAATGGAATTGAGCAAAGTTATGAAGCTGAAAAAAATTTTGTTTTACTTCAATTAAGCAGAAGATATAATTTGCAAGGTTTCACTTTTATAAGACACATATTTTTAAAGGTCATCAAAGGTCAGGGCCCTTTAGAGGGAGAAGGAGTGGAGGTAGTTGCTTCAAATACCTTCTCAGGACATACTTTAGTCTATAGATTTATCCCTGAAAGTTTCATTTTCCTAACCTAAACTCTTTCTGAGATAACAAGAAGTCAATTAACTAGAATTTTACCAAGATGGGTACTTTAAAATACCTTCCCAGGACATGCTTTAGCCTATAGACCCATCCCGAAGAGTTTTATTTTCTTAACCTTAACCCTTTCTGAGATAGCAAAAAGTCAATTAGGCTACCTAGGATTTTACCTGTGATGAAACTAGGCTAAACAATTACCATCTGCATATGGACCTCTATATTAACTATCTGGATATGGACCTCTATTGTCCCCAGTAACAATGCTGGAGACTTTCCCCTGCTTTTAGGAATAGTATAAGTAGGCTCATTTTAGGATCTTTCTTTTTACATCTTAGAATGTTAGTGTTTCCTTCTCAGTGGGGTTTACCATAACCTAAAACCCAGTAAGAACATCATGTAGATATGCTCTAAACCAAAAAATTACATTCCTAGGCTCAAATGTAAAAGTTTTATCATTGGGCTAATGGATTCTTTAGAAGTTTTAGACATGCTATATCCAAGAACTATATCTGGCCCTGTTGTGGGGGAAAGATGGGAGATATCTCTATACAATTATGGTAAATATGGTATTAAGATAGGCCTCAGAAAGATTAGTTTAGCCTATGCTTGGAAAGAGTAGGGTAGGCACATTGAATGGTACCCAGGCTACTAGGCCTGCTTTTTTCTTTGCAGACAGAATTTCAAGTAAAAGATCTACCGAACCTTCACATTATCAGAAAACTTACATTAGAGGGAATAGATCCAGTACAGCAGTATTTTACAGAACTGAACATTCTTTGTTTAGGCTATTTGCTAAAGCATGTCCTCAAAATTTTCAAATGTTTCGGCAGTATCATTCGATCTGAATGATCTCGCCATCTAATATTTATTTAAGAAAAATTCAAGTAAGAATTTTAAGAAGAAAAATAGACCAAGATGAAAACAAAAACAATCAACTAGAACAAAAACATGTGATAAGAACGTCAAATGGTTAAAACTTTGAAACCCCAGACTTGGGCAAATCCTCATGTAAAATACGCTTTTCCATCTAATATTTCTTTAAGAAAAATTTAAAGGAATTTCCTTTATAAAAAGTAAAAATATTATCACTATTATTACCTAGTATATTTAAGTGATGTTGTTTGTTCTTAAAATATCGGAAATAAATCAGAACCCGAATTAAATCCACGTTAAAGCCACAAAAATAGAAGCAAACTAAACACAGAATTAGCGAAATTATAATTTATAACTCTCACCGCGTACAATCTTGAAGAAATATTTTGGGTGCATTGCTCCCCCTTCCCTTTTTCCTATCCTACGGTCATGTTATTTATCATAGCATGCCAGATTTCTCCAAAGAAACATTTAAGCGGCTAAAAATATTTTAGCGATATGGAAGTCAAATCAAGTTTGAGAACTTTGTCAAAATAAACTCCGTGACCTTTGCCTTAACAGTCTTCTGGTTGTACTTTCCACAGGTGTTAGGCTGTCATGGCATAGGAAAAAAAACGAAAACAGTGCACTTCTTGTGGATTATACACTTAGTAACGATTTACTAATAGCTGGAATTTTGTTCAATCACAAGACAATTCATAAATACACACGGATGCCACCAGATATTCGAACAAGAAATCAAATCATCGTTCTCACAAGAGAACAATAGAACATACCTGAACATAGAGAACATACCTGAATTTGACAGCGACAAGTTGAAGCATCGGCATACACACAGAGATTTTTGCAAATCTCTGCAAAACAAATTCGAAGCCTTAAACATACCTGACAATTTTACAGATGTATCTCAATTATGAAAACGTACCGCGGGACGGCCGAGACAACCATTGGGTTCAAGAAAGGAAAGAAAAAAGAGAGGATATCTGATAACACCTGGGAATACATAAGGAAACGAAAGGACACCAAGAGAGCTATCCTGAGTTCATTGCGGCCTGATTAAAAAGATTGATAAGAAAGTGGCATGTGCTGAAGAAGCTACCAAAAAAGTTACTCGAAAATCGTACATAAATGAGATAGTCGGTAAAAAAGCAAACTGGTCGTCTCTAATAAAAGACGAGGATGGAGAGCTAGTCTCTGAACCCCAAAACGTCGGTTTAAGATGGGTGTCACATTTTGAGCACATCTAGAATGGACACTAGCCTGACGACCGAGAAATGGTGTCTGACACATCGTTTTTTACAAATTGACGTGAGTACTGACCATCCCAGCACCAAAGAAGCAATAGTAGCTACGAAAAGGCTGAAAAATGATTCAGCCTTTTCTGAAATACTCTTGCCACGGTATGTTCAGGAGTCTTCTAAGGCACATATTCTCAAATGCTTGTACACGCTTCTCTCTATATATATTTAGTTTCCAGCACTTGCTAGTGTAAAGGAGAATGGATATCATATTACTGATTAGAAGACGTATTTTTAAGCATAGTGAGTATTTACTACTACGCCAAATTGGTATTAGTTTGTTGAAATCTGAGGATGCTTCTCCTATTCTCCTTTTTATTCCTTTCGTGATTTTGCCATTCACCATCATATATAATCCAACTTCTAAGATACTTAAATTCCTGAACTTGTTGAATTTCCTTATCCTCGTATTTTTCTCGGCCTTATCGGTTATGGTGTCAAGCAGCAGTTACAGTCGTTGTTTCCTTTCTTCTAGTAGGACTACGTAATCAGCGAAATCAATATTTGAGATCAGTCTGCTACTAATCTCTGCACTAGAGCCTGACGACTACCGTAGAACGTAGTCCATTATGGTTACAAACAGAAACAGAGGTAGACCGCATCCCTGTTTAACACCAGACATTATACTGAAGAACAACGTCTCTCCTGCTTTGGATCGAACACAGCATTCGCTATGTTCATAGAGGACTGTAATCATTTTGACTAGTTTCTCAAGTACTCCATAATGCTCAAAAGTCTTTCATAAAATATCTTGGTGAGAAGGATCAAACACTTTTTCAAAATCAATGAAGAGTAAGTAGAGTTATGTATTCCGTTCTTTAGACTTCTCCACCATTAGTCTGAGGATGAAAACTAGATCGGAACAGAATCTAGGTGCGATTCAAGGGCTGCTCTTAAGTGATGCAATATCACTGTGGCAAATAGTTTACTAGGAACCAACATTTTATTGATACCTCTCCAATTGCCGCATATTAGGGCATCTCTCTTCTTGAAGAGTCTAACTAGAATTCCTCTAGTCCGTAGCTACTATTGCTTCGTATGTATTTCATGATTTCAATTACCTCCCTAAAAGATTGTGCTAACATATTTACTGTGGAAGCTGAAGCTGCCTCTTTAAACAAAACTAAATGCTCAGGATTTTCAAAAATGTGGGGAGCCAAAGCTCATAGTTTTACTCTTATATATTTATTTATGGCTATGTTGTGTTTTGCAGTCTTTTCCCAAACGGTCAATATAAAAGCCTCCACGGGAACATGGGACTCTCTAAACATTACTGCCAAGCATAGGATCTGTTTCCTACTCACCAATTTTGAAAATGTTCAACCTTTATTTCATTTTGAATAAGATGGAAAGGTTATGCTTGTTTTAAATTTAATCAAGCCTATTAACAGACTTAGGGATATACACTCACTCTTTATGCTAAATACCTTGTTCTTTAAGCCAAACTTTGACTTTTGTCACAATTGTATAAGGATGTCTCATGAAACACAAGGGCAATTTAATTAGAATAAGAGACTTTTTAAAAGAACCATTCAACTTTAGTATGAAGAGCAAGGGATTAAGGAAGGGCCAATCTCCCTCATTTACTTAATAATTCCTGTTTGCCTTCAGTTGTAATATTGTTTCTTACCTTCATTTGATTTTTTTTATAATTAATAACCTGTGAAGATCTTGTGTATATTTTCAAATTCTCAATCAGGGGACTGGTAAGACATAAAAATAGAAATTTGATATAGATGAGATTTTCAAGGGCTTATCAGACCTATCGGATATATTTCTGACCTATTGGACAAATGGTTTTATTTTTTTGACCAACATATAGCCAATATCTAACAGT
This sequence comes from Artemia franciscana, assembly GCF_032884065.1. Taxonomy (NCBI): domain Eukaryota; kingdom Metazoa; phylum Arthropoda; class Branchiopoda; order Anostraca; family Artemiidae; genus Artemia; species Artemia franciscana. The sequence continues at coordinate 229,259 of NW_027062647.1, read as the reverse complement.
GCATAATACCAAAATCTATTTTAAGTATTTTCATGAAATAAAAGAAAGAGAAAACAATATTTAGACTCGAGGCTTTTTTTTGTTCAATGGCAATTTAATATTATAGACAGTTAAGGCCAAATGCTTTTCCTTTTCTTTTTTGTAAAAATTAGTTAGTTGTAACAATAAGGCTTTTTAAGGTTTTGAATAGCTAACATTCTGAAGTACAACATAACTCTTTACAGATGGAGACAGGGTGCAGCTTCAGGCAAAGCTAAGCCTGGTTTGCCATACAGCATTTCTTTTGAAAAAAACGATCAAGTGAGAAGTTATATTCATTAGAAAGTTAACGTGAAATTGTGCCTTTTGATAGTTTTTGACTTGCCTAGCATTGATACAAATTTTCTTTTGTCTGTCACATTTACTTGGAATGTTTTAGAAAAATATTGAAATACGAAACCTAAGTAATTTTGCTTCATATTTTATACCAAGTCTAAATATGACAAGCATTTTCAAGAAATTTTTAAGAAAAATTTATATAGTTCCTTTAAAAGGTTGTCAGCACATTTACAGATCATATTTTATTTCAAATTCCTTGACACTAATATGCTTACCTAATATGTTTTTTTTTTTCAAATATTAGCTCAATATGCTGAGACACACTTCCCTGGGAAATCCCCTGACTCAGGTTCCTTTTTAAGCGGTTTAACTTTTGGTTTATGATTTTAAAGTAGGTAAGGCCAATGTTTGACAAATCCATTGACAATGTGTCTTTTACCTGGTTATAATTAATCAAAATAAGCTTTGGACTAAACTAATATCTTGTCAAAAACCTTTTGTGTGCCCGCAGAAAATCCATTCAAGCTCATTTACAGTACTCCACTGCAATGTACGAGGTCTCAAAACTATATTTTACCTAATAAAAGAATGCGGTGACACAATTTGTACAATTCAGTAGTCACGTGTTCAATAAAAAGAAAAATTCACTTCCAAGCTCCAACATATATCTGCTAAGAGCTGACGGACACCCGAAGGCAAAGATCAAAGCTCTTGTCAAGTCATTGGCTGAATCCTCTAACCTGTAAGATAACGGCAAGGAAGTTGCCTATTTTCATTATCAAACCAATGCTGTCCTTTATTGTGTGAATTATTTCACTCCTAGGGTCATTTGCAATTTCAGAGTTTTGAGGTGACCAAATCCATGGTTCCTGACATTATACCTAACATTGCATTGAAAACCTGCAGTGCCAAATTTGCTTGACCGTCATAATCGCTTTTCCAGCTGTCTTTTTTCCGACGGAATCTTTCCAACATATTGAAATCTGCATAGGTCATTCCTACACATAAGCAATAAGGTGATCCAACAAGAGTGAACTCTATCAGCCTCCTCTCCTGCATTGTCAAAGTTTACAAAAAGTAAACTTTAGAAAAGTAAAGTTTACAAAAATCCAACAAAGACAAGTACCCAGCATAGTATATTGGGACCTAAGCTTTTCATTCTTTACATAAATGACACAGGAGATAACCTAGTGAGCCCTCTGCTTCACTTTCCTGTGTGTGTCACTTTCCTGCTTCACTCAATCAAAGCCTTTCTGCCAAAAAGGTTCACTTTTTTTGAACAAAGCCATAAAGGAAGTCAAAGAGCCTCGTCTCCATGGAATCCAATTCTCCACAGATCACTCTTGGAACACCCACCCTGATCAGATAGAAACATCCTGCGCAAGAAAGCTCAAGATAACATTCGCTGCAAAAACATTCTATTGTTCAGCTTTATCATCCCACTTTACAAGTCTTGCATCAGACCCATTGCCGAGCATGGTTGCCTGCTATATGCAGATGTCCCAAAAACACTGCTGGCACAACTTCAAAATAGTACTTTAGTTGTTCCTTACGAGTCTCTCCAGTCTTTTAATGAGATGTTTTATGTAGCGTAGATAGCTGTTCAACATAAGTACTTAAAATCACCTCCTTCTCATGAGATTTCTTGTACTCTGCTTTTAATTGTTCAACCAACAAGACTGACACAAAGGCACACATCTCGTTAAAATTATCTTGAGGCTGGAAAGCCAAGAGCAAAGGACTTGAACAACTTCATCTGACGGTGCACATCGATCTGGAATGATCTTCCTGAGGAAGGTAACTTCAAAAGTTTTTCAGTTGACTCTTTTAGAAGATGGATTAGTCATTTAAAATCTTAATAAAAGGCTAGCGGTAAATCGGATATTTCATTGTACCTGTTGCCACTATCCTACTAATAAATAAAAGGCTTAGAAATCTATATATATAAAAATAAGTTGTCTGTGTGCGGATCTGTGGATGGATCAGGTGACGTCATGTTTGTTCGCATATGACGTCTGAATTATTTCACACTAATACAAAAGAAGAAAAAAACTAAAAAAGGTAAAAACTACAAAAAAACTAAAAAGAAAAAAAAACTAAAAAAGCTAAAAAACTAAAAAAACTAAAAAAAGGTAAAAATCTAATAACTAAAAAAAAACTGAAAAAAAATAAAAAAAGGCAAAAACTACAAAAAAAAATAAAAACTAATAAAAAAACTAAAAAAGCTAAAAAACTAAAAAAACTAAAAAAAACTAAAAAAAGGTAAAAAACTAAAAAAAACTAAAAACTAAAAAAGAAAAAACTAAATAAAAGGAAAAAACTGAAAAATAAAAGAGAAAAAGAAAACTAAAAATATATGAATAAATATATATAAAAATAAGTTGTTTGTGGGTTATGTCTGTCTGTCTGTCTGTCGAGTGACGTCGTGTTTGTCCGCATATGACGTCTGAATTATTTCACACTAATACAAAAGAAGAAAAAAAACTAAAAAAGGTAAAAACTACAAAAAAAAACTAAAAAGAAAAAAAACTAAAAAAGCTAAAAAACTAAAAAAAACTAAAAAAAAGGTAAAAAACTAAAAACTAAAAAAAAACTGAAAAAACTAAAAAAAGGCAAAAACTAAAAAAAAACTAAAAACTAATAAAAAAAACTAAAAAAGCTAAAAAACTAAAAAAACTAAAAAAACTAAAAAAAGGTAAAAAACAAAAAAAAACTAAAAACTAAAAAAGAAAAAACTAAAAAAAAGGAAAAAACTGAAAAATAAGAGAAAAAGAAAACTAAAAAAATATTAATAAATATAAAAAATATAAATATAAATATAATATAAATTAGCAATCAACAAAGCACCGAGACACAAATGACGACCGGGACACAGGGAGTATAAATGACGACCAGGACATAAGTAAAAAAAAAAAAACTAAAAAAACTAAAAAAATGGTAAAAACTACAAAAAAACTAAAAACTAATAAAAAAACTAAAAAATCTAAAAATCTAAATAAACTAAAAAAGAAAAAAAAGAAAAAAGGAAAAAAATAAAGGAGAAAAACAAAACTAAAAAACGAATGTATATACAGACCGGGACACCGGGATACAAATGACGACCGGGACACAGGGAATATAAATGACGACCGGGACACAGGGACACAACTACAATGGGGACGCCGGGGGGCACAGGGGGATATAAATGACGACCGGGACACAAGGAATATAAATGACGCCCGGGACACTCAAAGAGAAATCACTGACTGGAACACCGGGACACAAATGACGACCGGGACACAGGGAATATAAATGACGACCGGGACACAGGGACATAACTACAAAGGGGACGCCGGGGTGCACAGGGGGATATATAAATGACGATGGCGACTCAGGGAATGGTCGATTAGCAATCATCATCAACAAAGCTCAAGGGCAATCATTAGAATCATGAGGTATAGATCTGAATACGGATTGTTTTCCCATGGACCATTATATGTTGCATGTTCAAGAGTCGGTAAACCTGACAATCTATTTATATGCACAGACAATGGGACAGCAAAGAATGTTGTATATTCGCAAGTTTTACGTAGTTAAAAACATATATATATATATATATATATATATATATATATGTATATATATATATATATATATATATATATATATATATATATATATATATATATATATATATATATATATATATATATATATATATATATATATATATATATATATATATATATATATATCTATCTATATTCACAGGTGGGACATAGGGACACAACTACAATGGCGCGTAACTAATATGGCGCGTAACGACTTACGCGCGCGGGGGGGCTTGGGGGGGGGGCGCGAAGCGCCCCCACCAACTAGGTGTTGGGGTGGAGCTTATAATTTTGAAAATCCCTCTGTTTTCTCCCCTGGAGTACTCTACCCCTTACGTTTAAAGGTGGCGGGAATGGTTATGTATAAATCTAAAGGGCAGTGGTGCCTGGGTGTAATAAAAGGCTTGGCAGGAGGCTTCTTGCCCCTTTTTACTTCTGACCCTAACTAAAAACAAGAAAGAGAGGTAAAACTCAATGAAAAGGCAACAAATGAAACTGCGGCTAGTAGAGAGAAAAGATGAAAGGCTAAAACAACTCGGATATTTTACCTTTATGTAAACTAGACGACCTCAGCACAAGAGAAACAAAGATAAAAAAAACCTAAAACCAAATAAAACCACCACTAATATTAATAAAATACAATTGTCGCAACTGATCCACGTAGGGAAAAGAAGCTATTAGAGTTACTTCTAGGAAAATACCAAAGCAGCTGAGGAAAAAAATCTTACTAATTTCTATGAAAACCAGGGCTGTCTCCAGTTTTTTTTGGGAAGGGCTATTGTTTTGGAGAATTAAGAACTTTAAAAAAACATTAAAAATTCCTTTCTATGCATTTTTGTTACGTTTTTACAAGTCAACAAACATTTTGAGGGGGTGTTCAAACCCCCTAGCCCCCCTCCAGGTAGTGCCTTGATGGCAGCTGTTTCGAAAGTGAGCCACTAGAAAAATAATGGTAATATAGTACATGGGAGGCAAATCATGCATAACATAGTCAACGTTACTATATTGACTTTGATCAGTTTTCGACGTAATAACTATATTAAGGTGTTGTTTTGTTAGACAGCACTGCCGTTCTTTGACGAACAAATAAACTTTCAGCTGGGGATAAATCCATTTGTTTAGACAGCGAAAAAACAGGTACAAAAGTCCAGATATTTTGATCCACATATTCAGCTACTGTGTTCAGTAGAAATACTAAAATAATAAAATTGAAACTAAGATATTTATGTGCAACAAAATAAATAACTTTTTGGGTCATTCACAAAATAATAAATTTCTGGCTTATTCACTAGATTATTTTAGAGAGAGTTCATTGACGAAGTTCGTGTAAAGTCTTGATGTAAATTTCCTTGTTTAATCTTGCCCAAATGTAAAACAAATTTTCAACGAAGGTGACAAAGTCTTCCGTGTCTTCTAATTGCAAAAGGAATGTTGAGTATATAGATGTTCACTGGGTTGGTCTCATTTCCCATAAATACGACGTAATACCTTCAATTAGGTGTTGTTTTCTAGACCACACTTTCATTCTATGACGAACAAATAAGCTTTCAAATGGGGATAAATCCATTTATTTAGACAGTGAAAAAAAAACAGGTACAAAAAACCTAGATATTCCGATCACATATACAGCGACCGTCTTCGGTAGAGATACTAAAACAATAAAATTCAAACTAGCCTATTTATTTGTTCGTCATAGAACGGCAGTGTTGTCTAAGAAAACAACACCTAATTAAAGGTGTCACATCAAAAATACGTTGTATATGTGGGGAAACGAGACCAACACAGTAAACAGCTAAAAACTCAACATTTGGTTTGCAATTAAAAGACACGGAAAGCTTTGTCACCTTCGTTGGAAATTTGTTTTACATTTGGGCAAGATTAAAGAAGGAAGTTTACATCAAGACTTTGAATGACCTTTGTCAATGAACTCTCTTTGAAAATAATCTAGTAAATAATCCTTAAGTTCATTATTTTGTGAATGACCCGAAAAGTTATTTATTTCGTTGTGTGTAAATATGGTAATTTCAATTTTATTACTTCAGTATTTCTACTGAAAACGGTAGCTTTATACATGATCGAAGTATTTAGACTTTTGTACCTGTTTTTTCATTGTCAAAATAAATGGATTTATTCCCATTTGAAAGTTTATTTGTTTGAATCTGGTTAGAGGCATGTAATACGTCTCAATTAAAAGAAAGTTAAATTATCGCAAGTGTTAATTGAAAAGGTCACAAAAAAAGTGTCCAATTGCGTGATTATTTTGGTTTATCATTATATTCATATATGAAATCTCAATATAGTTTAGGTTTTACTTTCTACAAATGAGCTGGCTGGAGTTAAATTTTTATTTGAGATAAACATAATAAAATACGTGGTTATTTCATTTACTATTTAAACTGACCTTGGAAATGATAATCATAAAATTAAATAGGAGCCTGTGAAAGTTGGTGATTTTTGTATTTATGTATAACAAGCTGTATTTACTCCATGACTTTTTTCCCCTCTTCGCAAGAAACAATAGATTTCTAAAGCTACAAAATGGGTTAAGCCAACGATATTTCCATAAATTTGCAAGTAGCTGATTTAATTGAAAAAAAGGCTAATAAATATTAGTTGTAGAATAGAGTAGTAAATAGAGACGGAGATTTACGTAAATAGGTGGAGGTGGAGGGGAAATATTTTTTTTCAACTACGTTGAAAAAAAAAATCGGTCTTAAAACTTGTACTACATATGTTTTGGGAATTGATGGCCATGGGGGGATTATTACCTTTTAATCACTTTTGACTTTTAAATAGGACACTAGCCCTTTCAATTTCCAATTGAATGAGCCTTTTTTGAAGTTTCTGGGCCAACAACTGGCCATCTAAGAGCTTTTATCAGAGGTATTTCGGGAAAATACGAGGTGTGGTGGAGGGTCTCCACCCTCCAATCACTTTTAACATCAAAAATGGCACCGAGCTTCTGATTACCTATTCAATGAGCCCACTCCGAAGTTTATATGACCACTGTTTCTATATAAAAAAAATGTACCCAGGTAATGGCTTACAACCCCTGCCTGGAGGACTGTAAGGGGGTTCACATCTTCAAAAATATAATTTCCAGACCCTTTAATTACACTGGACGAAATGCTTATCTCTATATTTTGATTGAATGTGTTTGAGGAAATGGTGGACATGGAAAGGGGTTAGTTGCCCTCGAATTCCTTTTGACTATGAAAAGGGCACTTGCCCTTTCAATTTCCAATTGAGTCAAACCTTTTCAAAGTTTCTACAACAATTTCCTAAATGCGAAGCGCCCCGGTATAAAAAGTGGTAAATAAATACATAAATAATACATTGTGCCCATATCGCTCTTTACTTATGTAGCGCTAATGCGCTGCCAGTAGTGTTGGGACAATAGGTCCTGATTCTCCAGCCTGGTTCAGGTTCAGAAGATCGCCTCTAATACAGACTTTAAGCTTGAGGCTCTAGAAGATCATAGTCTCAACGTCACTTGCATAACCTAATTAGCAAAAAATTAAAGCATGAACTAGTTATGAAGAAGCGGCTCAAAGAAAACTTGAAATTCATATTTCTGTTTGACACGTTTTTTTTTCACTATAAAAACAGCTTGAGAATAGTTTGTTACTACCAGTTTTGAAACAGAGCATCAAAAATGAACAATTGATCTCAAGATAATACTTTTTATGTATGTACTTTTTAATTCATAATTGATTAGAATATTAACTCCTTTCCTTTTAATCTATCATTTAATTAAATCAAATTTTTCCAATGTTTAAAATATATATTTTCATTTTCATACTTTACTGTTGAAATATCAGTAATGAACTGGCATAATTTGGCTCTAAACTGTATCTACTATAAAAACGACCCCGTCAGTGAGATTAAAATCATGAATTATAATTTGATGGCTAACACAGGGGGGTACACATTATTTGCTAAATGGATGCTTTTATGTCACCATGGCTTACTACAATGATCATTTTTAAATGTAAATTAAAGATATGTAACTTTGTCTCCAAGGCTGCAGAGCTATAGATTAGCCCCAGATCAAAATGAGTAATAGATTTTACAGAGGTCATTCTTTAACATCAGGTGAATTGCTAGGACTTTCGAGGTGAAATTTTCAGAGAGGTGTGGATGGGGAAAGGAGAACTGGAAAATATGACTTGGGGGATATGGGGGTTTCTAAGTAGGGTTATAAATATCTTTTTCTTATCTTCGATGCTTATCGATCTGTTTTTGGTGTTAATAGCTAAAGTAAAATATTTTTGACTTTCGAGAGTTGACAGCTTTTGGGAGTTATCCTATTGAAAGGACTATATCAAGAATGATTTGTACGATAAACTTGAATATCCTACGAATATATTCCTTGGGTAATGAGGACTAGAAATTTTCTTCTTAATCCCTTGGTTATAGGAAAGGTGGGTGGAGAGACCACACGTTTTAACTCTTTTATCTCAGATAAAACAGCAAATTTTGTAGAAAATAGTATATATCACCCACGAGACACCAATATATATAATCACCATACGTCTAATTGAACAATGGCTGACATTCCCCTCCCTAGTCTGTCCGCTAGAGTTCAATATTGTTTCACCAAATGCTTTTGACTTTTGAATCAAGTGTTTCCACAATAAAGTTATAGGTTTAGCCTTCCCAGCAACCCTATTTTCTAATTGATCAGAAGAAATTTCCAGAAATGAAGGTAAAATTGGGAGTATTTTCCCCCTTTTTTGGGCACTTAGAATTTTTTTGGACTCGAATATTTTTTACTCTGTTTTGCATAAAGTTCGATAAAGGTACGCTTCTTTTAATAAAATTCCTGTTTCAAAATGTTTTATAATCTATCTTGCCCAAAGCTCGATGAAGATACGCTTCTTTGAATCAAATTTGTTGTATAGAAGCTTTGTGCAAATCAAATGTGTGTACTCTATTTTGCCCAAACCTTGATGAAGATATACTTCTTTGAATTCAAATAGCGATTTAAAATGTTTTTTACTCTATTTTGCAAAAAGCTCGATGTAGATACGCTTCTTTGAATGACACATATTGGTTCATAATGTTTTCTACTCTGCTTTGCCCAAAGCTCGTTGAATTTACGCTTTTTTAAACCAAATCTGTGGTTCAAAATGTTTTGTACTCTGTTTTGCACAAAGCTTGTTGAATTTACGCTTTTTTTAAACCAAATCTGTGGTTCAAAAAGTTTTTTTACTATGTTTTGCACAAAGCTTGATGAAGATACGTTTCGTTGAACAAAATGTAAGAGAGAAAAACAAACACCTGCTCAGACACACAGGCACAGAGAGAGACAGATAGACAAGAACATCTACAGACACAGAGAGGCTGACGCACAAACACAACAAGAAAGAAGCGGGGAAAAGCAATCATTCACTTAGACTCACAGGCAGAGTGAGAGAGACAAACACAGAGGCAGTCAGACACAGTCTTACAAAAAGTCTTGCAGAGGCAGTCTTACTAACGCACAGGCATAGAGAGAGGAACAGAGAGAGAGAAAGAGAGAAACAGAGAGAGAGAGAGAGAGAGAGAGAGAGAGAGAGAGAGAGAGAGAGAGAGAGGAGAGAGAGAGAGAGAGAGAGAGAGAGAGAGAGAGAGAGAGAGAGAGAGAGAGAGAGAGAGAAAGTACAAACACACAATTCAGACTCACAAACACACAAAAACAGACAAGGGGACAAGCGAACACCCGCTCAGACACTCAGGCACAGTGATAGTGACAAGAAAACAGTCAGTCACACGCCTACGCTTTTCATTCTTCACATAAACTACACAGGAAAAAACACTTCGAGCCCTCTGCATCACTTTCCCGATGACACCACGACACATTTTCCTGAAACGTAATGACCCAATCAGAGCCTCCCTGCCACTACAGAAAGATCTTTTGGAAATTGAAATTCTGTCTGATGCCTGAATGGTCATATTCAATGCATTGAAGCCCAAAGACCTTATGTTCTCCCGATGAAAGGTATCATCATGAGCCCTTGCTTTACCTTCTCGAACGAAGCCATAGAGAAAATTAAAGAGTTTCGTCTCCATGGAATGCACTTTTCCACTGATCCTTCTTGGAACACCTAGCCTGATCAGATAGAAACATCCTGGGCAAGAAGGTTGGAGATAATCTTCGCTGCAAAAACCCCTGTATGCTGGTTCTCGTATTCTGCCTCCAATTGCTCAACCAACAAGACAGACACGAAGGCACACATCTCGGTTCAATTATCTTAAGACTGTAAAACGGACAACACACCCTTGAACAACTTGACCTGACTTTGCATATTGACCTGGAATGTTCTTCCTGGGGAAGTTACCTTCAAAAGTTTTTCTGTTGACACTTTTAGAAGATTTAGTACTCATCTAAAACCTCGATAAAAGACTAGCATTAAATCAGATATTTCGTTTTACCTGACGATGTGATTCTAGGAGTAAATAAAAGGCTCAGAAATAGTATATACTTTTGAAAATACCTCTGTTTTTTTCCCCCTGAAGTACCCACCCATTACGTTTAAAGGTGGCGGTCGCGATTGTTTATAAATCTAAAGAGCAGTGGTGCCTGGGTGTAATAAAAGGTTTGGTAGGAGGCATCTTGCTCCCTTATTACTTCTGACCCTTACTAGAGAAACTATTACTAGTTTCTTTGAAACCAAGGCCGCTTCGAGTTCTTTTCATTGAGTATTGTTTTTTTATGGAGAAGGGGAGCACAAAAAACTTCAAAAACACGTATCTGAACTTTCTTATGCATTCTGTTACGTTTTTACAAGTAGACAAACATTTGGAGGGGTTTTTCAAACCCCCTCCCTGGGTAGGGCCTTGATGACAACCCTTTCGAAAGTAAGCCGCCAGAAAAAATAATGGCAATACTGTATATGGGAGGCAAATCATTTATTACCTAGTCAATGTTACTACATTGACTCTGATTAGGGGCATGTAATACGTTTCAATTAAAGGAAAGTTAAACTATCGCAAACACTAATTGGAAAGGTCACGAAAAAGTGTCCAATTACGTAATTATTTTGGTTTATTATAATGTTTATGTCTAAAATCTTGTTATAATTTGGTTTTCACTTTCTACAAATGAGCTTGCTGGAGTTATCTGAGACAAAGATAATAAACCACTTGTTTATTTTATTTACTATTTAAGAAGACCTTGAAAATGATAACCATAAAATTAAATAGGAGCCTGTGAAAGTTGGTGATTTGTGTATTTATGTATAACAAGCTGCAAATGCCGCATAGCAATTTTTCCCCTCTTCGCAAGAAGCAATAGATTTCCTAAACTACTGTTTTGGTATAGCCAATTATTATTCCACAAGTTTGAAAGTAGTGAATTTAGTTTGAAAAAACGCTAGTGAATATTAGTTGTAGGTTAGACTAGTAAATAGGGACGAACATTTACGTAAATCGATGGAGAGGAAAACATTTTTCTGGATTTTCCTTGTGCATAAGCAAAATCTGAGATTCTGAGAGAGGTTTTTTCTAAAAGAAAACAGTAGAAAAACACGTATTCCAGAATTAGTGTCATTTTATCTTCATTTTAGTTGTTAATTGATACAAGTCCACTGTTACATAAAACAAAATTTCCTAGAGCCTTGAGCAATTAGGTTTTCTTTTTTTAAGGTGCTATTCAAAAATGATAAAACTATTCAAAATACAGCGCTTGCTTGTACGAAGCGTGGATGACCATTTAGGCTTTTATAGGTTTGAAAGGGTTGGTAACACTTGTGACTTATTTGTCATCACTAATGCTTGTTCCCAGTTTAAATTCATTTTTGTGTGATGTTTCTTAGGTTTTGATTTTAATTCTTCATTCGAAGCAAAAATTGCTTTTCATCCCTCAAGCAGAAAAATTCCTTTTTGCTTAATTTTTGACACACTATGTAAGTTAATTGTGTTGCGGAGCAACACTACTGCTTTCGTAGTTTTATTTTTTTTTCACCGTGATCAGCGACCTGTAGCTCCGAAGTGGTAAGAGTTAAAAATTTGAGATTTTTCAGAGGGAAGGGAAACGTGAAACAGAGTAAAAAAGTTCCAGAGAAGTTCCTAAAATTTCTAACAGTTTTCCATAAAAAAAAATAAAACCGTTTTTTCTTAGAAACTCCGTTTGATGTTTGGCGTCAAGTTAAGATGACCCTAGCTTCGGAAATAAACTTGTTAGAAATACAGTTATGCTGAACTCATGTAGAACTTTCATTTGTCTCTTCGAGAACCGGAGCACAAAATTCCGTAGCTCTTACAGATTTCCCGGAAATAATTCCGGAAAAGTCCATCTCGTTCCGATTTTTTTTGGAATTTTCTCAAATTTTCGATTTTGATGTTTCTTATATTTTTATCGAGTAGTGCTATGAAAAGTATGCAAGAAGAAGTGAAGTGTTCTATATACCAAGTTGCTTCGTTCTCTAAGAAATAATTTCCGAAGTTTCGACGTTCTAGAGGTAACTTCTGTTCTGGACCAGGTAGAATTTTTTTTCCAACGGGGTTCGACAGGTCTCGATCTCCTAACAACTGGAGCTTACAATAGTTTCTCCGAAATAAAATTCTTTCTTTGAGTTTTTCTATTTGGAAGTTTTGTCATGCCCTCGGGACAATTTAAATTTTTTGGTGAATTTGGTTTGTTTTATATTTTCCTAGTTTAGACCATCAAAAGTTAAGCAGAAAACTATAAGACGTTATTTCCGTATCTCTTTCAGATTTCCCGGAAATAATTCCCGAAATGTGCGTCTTGAAACATAATACTTCGAATTGGCGTCAAGTTAAGACGGCCCTAGTTTCGGAAGTAAACGTTTTAGAGATAAAATAATTATGAACTCATATAGAACTTTTATTGATGTTTTCGAGAACTGAAGCATGAAATTCCGTAGCTCTTACAGATTTCCCGGAAATAATTCTGGAAAAGTCAATCTCGTTCCGATTTTTTGAAATTTTCTTAAATTTTCGATTTCGATGTCTATTTTATTTTTATCGAGTAGTGCTATGAAAGTTATGCAAGAAGAAGTGAAGTGTTCTTTATAACAAGTTGCTTCGTTCTCTTAAAAATAATTTCCGAAGTTTCGACGTTCTAGAGGTAACTTTTGAATAGTTAGGAAAAGGTAACTTTTGAAAGTTAAATGGAACAATCATCGACCATGTGCATACGGATAGCGATGTGTCTAAGTGTGGTGTTGCAGTCACATATTTCAGTTACCACAATTTAAGTTTTGCTGTATTTGATATTTGAACTTTTTCTTATTTTAGTTTCTTGGTTGTCATTATACATGTAGTGCAAACTGTGGTTTAATTTGTATCGTATTATTCTGTTGTACAGGACAAATTCTAAAAGTTAAATTTGATTTCTAGTTTCAATTATTTAAAGAAATTCTGGTTTATCTTGAAATTGTAATTATCCATCCTATAAATATTCAGAATTGTCAACTGTGTTATTGTGTTATTCTTGTTTATTTCTGGACCAGCTAAACATTTTACCAAACTCAGTTTAGTAGGAGCTCGAAATAAAACCATATCAAAGATGCTTCAAGATAACAATCGAAGCCACATTTGAAAAATGTCGTCTGAAGGACATAATGGAGACTGTTGCTCCGCAACTGTGTCCCGTAGGGCACAGTTGCACGTGTTGCTCCGCAACTGTGCCCTAAGGAACAGGGCACAGTTGCTGCAACACTTCCCGTTGCACAGGCAACGGAGGTCTAGTTTTTGCTTGTTTTGAGGTTTAAATTCGCTCTTTAATTTCTGCTGAAAACTGTGACAGTTTAGCGAGCTTTTCTGGACAATTAATAGATATAATCTTTGCATATATTAATTAAAAAAAATACACAAACAGAAGTTTTTCAAAAGAAGAACAAGCTGCATTAGTCCTAAGACAATCGGAAATAAAGTCAAATAACAGTTTAAGTGTAAAATCAATATAAATAACTATCAGTCAATAAGTGAAACCCCCCAAAAAATAGAACTTACAATGAATAATGAACTTAGACCTAACACGGACAGAAACTGCCATAACCAAGAGTAGGGCTAGCGCCCCTTATGCCCTGTAAAAAAAAAGATCACTTGGGCCTTACTAAGAATATTTCTTGTTTTAAACTATGAGTTTTTATTCGTCATAATATAAAAAAAGATTTTCAGTAACGTATCTCTATCTTCCCAACCACCACATTTCAAAAACTCATTCAACATATTACCAGTACCAACGTTCTTATTATTTTTTAATCTTTAAATCACTTTAAGATTTATTTATTCATCCGTGTTAGTAGGTTGTTGATGTTATTGTGTTTAACATGGATTTTTTTTAAATTATATTTGTTTTCGGTTGCATTTATTACTTAATAGTAATTTTCGGGCCGTTATAAGTCTGAATTATTATAGGAATTTATTTCTGCTCGCCTCAAGTTTTAATATGGCTATTTATTTTTCTTTGAAAATCCTCTTTTTTGAAAGATTTTTTGTATTATTATCATTTAAAAGTGGTGATATCACCTCTCCTTTTATGGTTGAAGTCTCTTCTAATCATGGTCTTTTCTTTGTCTCTATTTATCGAACAGTTCGTGGAAAGAAACATCAAATATCGGACGACTTGGTCGAATAGTAACCGAAAATATAAAAAAAAATCAATTTTTTTTTAACAATTAGTACATCCAAAGACTTGCTTTCTATGCCGATTCCAAATATATATATATATATATATATATATATATATATTATATATATATATATATATATATATATATATATATATATATATATATATATATATATATATTTATATATATATATATATATATATATATATATATATATATATATATATATATATATATATTATATATATATATATATATATATATATATATATATATATATATATATATATATATATATATATATATATATATATATATATATATATATATATATATATATATATATATATATATATATATATATATATATATATATATATATATATATATATGTTTTTAACTACGTAAATCTTGCGAATATACAACATTCTTCGCTGTCCCTTTTTCTGTGCATATAAATAGATTGTCAGGTTTACCGACTCTTGAACATGCAACATATAAATGTCCATGGGAAAACAATCCGTATTCAGATCTATACCTCATGATTCTAATGATTGCCCTTGAGCTTTGTTGATGGTGATTGCTAATCGACCATTCCCTGTGTCGCCGTCGTCATTTATATATCCCCCTGTGCCCCCCGGCGTCCCCGTTGTAGTTGTGTCCCCGTGTCCCGGTCGTCATTTATATTCCATGTGTCCCGGTCGTCATTTGTGTCCCTGTGTCCCGGTCGTCATTTATATTCCCTGTGTCCCGGTCGTCATTTGTGTCCCTGTGTCCCAGTCTGTAATTTCTCTTTGAGTGTCCCGGTCGTCATTTATATTTCTTGTGTCCCGGTGTCCCGGTCGTCATTTGTGTCCCGGTGTCCCGGTCTGTATATACATTCGTTTTTGAATTGGTCTTTTTTTTAGTTTTTAGCTTTTTACTTTTTTTTAGTTTTTTTTTAGTTATACCTCATGATTCTAATGATTGCCCTTGAGCTTTGTTGATGGTGATTGCTAATCGAACATTCCCTGTGTTCCTGTCGTCATTTATATATCCCCCTGTGCCCCCCCCCCACGTCCCCGTTGTAGTTGTGTCCCTGTGTCCCGGTCGTCATTTATATTCCCTGTGTCCCGATCGTCATTTGTGTCCCGGTGTCCCGGTCTGTATATACATTCGTTTTTGAATTGGTACATGATGAAATAAATTTTTGTGTTTTTCCCCTTTTTTTCTTTTTAGTTTTTTTTTTTGGTTTTTACATTTTTAGTTTTTTATTTTTATTTTTTTTAGTTTTGTTTTTTAGTTTTTTTAGTTTTTTTTCTTTTTTCTTTTTAGTTTTTTTTTGTAGTTTTTACCTTTTTAGTTTTTTTTCTACTTTTATTTTTATTTCTTTTAGTTTTGTTTTTCTCCTTTATTTTTAATTTTTTTTTCTTTTTTTCTTTTTTTACTTTTTCAGTTTTTTTTTAGTTTTTTTTCGCTTTTTTAGTTATTTTATTAGTTTTTAGTTTTTTTTCTTTTTAGTTTTTTTTTGTAGTTTTTACCTTTTTTAGTTTTTTTAGTTTTTTTTTTACTTATGTCCTGGTCGTCATTTATATTCCCTGTGTCCCGGTCGTCATTTGTGTCCCGGTGCTTTGTTGATGGTGATTGCTAATCGAACATTCCTTGTGTCCCGGTCGCTTTCTCTTTGAGTGTCCCGGTCGTCATTTATATTTCCTATGTCTCGGTGTCCCGGTCGTCATTTGTGTTCCGATGTCCCGGTCTGTAATTTCGTCAGTCGACAAACATGACGTCAGTCGACACACAAAAATGACGTCACTCGACACACACACATACAGACAACTTATTTATATATATATATATATATATATATATATATATATATATATATATATATATATATATATATATATATATATATATATATATATATATATATATCAAACAGTTCGTGGTTTGAGTAACGAACTGTAGTAAGGAGCGACCCGGCTCAATAGTAACCAAAACTCTAAAAAATGGAATTTTGTTACTCAACATTAAAACTTAAAACGAACAGAAATTACTCCGTTTATGAAAGGGGCTTTTCCTTCTCAACGCCCCGCTCTTTACGCTAAAGTTTTTTACTGTTTTAAAATGTAGAGTTAAGAGAAAGAGTCAAACTTTAACGTAAAGAGCGGGGCGTTGAGAAGGAAAAGCCCCTTTCATATACGGAGTAATTTCTGTACGTTTTAAGTTTTAATTTCGCTCCTTACTTTCATTTAAAAAAACTTGTTTTTTTATTTAATAATTCATTAAGGTTGACGTTGTCCATCAAAAGCTACGAGCCTGAGAATATTATTCTTATTTTCGAGAAAGTGGGGAATCAACCCCAAAAATACAAGCTATTGTAATGAAAGTTAGATTCTGCAAGTTTGAAAATCCTACTATAAGGGCTTTAAACGCCCATCAACAAGAATGCAGAATTCTGTAAAAAAAATTTCCCGAGGAAAAGTCACGGATGCGTGTTTAATAAACACGCATCCGTGACAAATAAACACTGTTTATTTGTTGTCGCTTTTTTTCCAAGGGAAATGGTATTGAATTAATGGTCCTAGGAGATGGCGAGAGGGCTCAATCGAACCGAAATCAAAAGTTCTAGCTCCTTATTCAAAAGGCCAAAACATTGGGAATACTCTTGTGGAAATTTCAAATGGGGGGGGGGTGATTTCCTTGGATACTTTGAAACAGTCAGAAATAGAATTAGAAAAAAAAACATTGACTGGGACAACATTAACTCATGTCAAAATAACTCCGTATATGAAGGGGATACTCCTCTCCTCAATACCTTGCTCTTTGCACTGAAGTTTTCAGCACTTTTAAAAAGAGCTTCCTATTCTGATTAAATGGCTCTCGTATTTCAGGAACCATTCTTAAAAATTAGGGCAGAAAACTCAAACTTTAGCTTAAAAAGCAAGGTATTGAAGAGGGGGGTATTTCCTTTATATGTGGAATAATTGCTGTTCATTTTCAGCTTTAAAGTTGCTATTTACTTTCAGTTGAAAAAACTTGTTTTTTTATTTAGTTTCTATTGTTCTTCAAAAATACCGGTAAATCAGTCTTACTCTACATGAAAAGTTCCTTCCCCTAACGGGAAAATCTTCCGTGGAAACTTTCTCCCACATAAAACACAATCCCACCACCATAAGACTCGCTTTAGATAATTCTATCCTTTGCAAAAATTCCCTTCCCCCCATAAAATTTATTGGGAACGTCTGAAAATATCTCCTTCTCATACTTTTATTTGAAAAGACTTTAATTTCTAATCGTTTTACCGATCATCACAGAAATTCCCGTTTCCTTGAAACTTTTTTTTTGGCGAAACTCAAACCTGCTGAAAATAACCAAAAGACGATTCCCTTGGAAAATCTCCACATGCAAAATTTAGTTGAAAAGAGAAAGAAAACTAATAAAAATAATTTCGTATAGGAATTATGTCAAATCCCCCAAGTGTAAAATTTTCCCTGGAAAGTTTACCCTCAGGAATTTACCTCCCGATTTTTTCTTTATATGATAAAGTTCCTATATGATGTGACCTTCCGGTGATAGTAATATCGAGAACTAATGAAATCGGTTGTCTAAAAACGGAAATAGCAGGGTAATAGAAAGGCGCAATGGTTTCCAACGGTCCGAGTTGATGATTACCCCTCGAAAGCTTTTTATTTGACGAGAAAGCTCATATTTATAGCTGAAATTCATTTTTAAGAATTGTTTTTCTTTGACTGATCTATGATGTTTGTAAGCTTTTACATCGTTTCTAGTGTTTACTTTAAATAGTTTCATTTTCTTTCTATCCTTATCAGTTTTATGCAACTAACATTTCGAGTTTTTGCTTGTTTTTTGGGTTTAATTAAAAGACCAGACAAGGGTTTCTTTATTCATTGTTATTAATATCTGTTATCTTTATGTTTGACAGTATTATTTCATTTAATTTTTCATCGTCTCGGGTTTCATTTATTCTTTGATAATGATTTCTGGTCGTGCAATTATAGGACTTTATTTCTGGTATAGTCTGGTATAAGTGTCTTAGCTCTGTCTCTATGGTCTAAGTCTCAAGCCTAGTATGCCTCTACGTTTCTTAGAAAAACTTCTTTCAGAAAACTCTTTAATTTTATTGCTTTTTTTATTGCTTTTTGATTGCAAAACTTTCGTTATTTCTGAAAATAATTAATATTTATCAAGTTTTTCAGATTTTTGTCTAAAGAATTAAAACATCCGATTCTAATTTAATCACACTTCCTCTTTGACCACTGAATTTTGCATGAGGTTGAGAGATTTTTCGCGGGGGATATGGGGGATTATATTCTGTAAGGAGATTTCTAATTTTCAGGGAGAATTTCCAGGAAAACTTCAAACAACCAAAATAGCCACTAACAAGAAGTGGGGTTAATGATTCTCAAATGCCTTAAAGGTTAATGTGTCATTTGTTCTTTTCTAAAAACGACGTGCATTTTGTAAAGTATGTCTTTATTTTTCACAACATAATAAAACAAATACTAGCACAAATTAAAGTTTATAGGAAGGAGAAAAAACAATTCGATAGACTAAATCCAGCAACAATTCTTAATTTAGTCTATTAGATCCTGAAAATACATTTTTTGCTCTTTTTCATATTGATTTCGTTTAAATTTCGAAATTTCTATTTTAGGTGTCAATAAACAAAAGCTGATAGAATAGTCTCGAGAGCATAAAATGATAAAATTTTTCAAATTCATATAATTTTTTAAAATTTCAGAACAAGTTTTCTTCACTGCCTTACGATACCCACTGAAAAATATTTGTGATTTTTCATTTCTTGCCATTGATGAACTTGAGATTAATTGAATGATTAAAAAAAATAAAAAATAAACTAGATTCAGTATTGCTCCTCCGAAGCATTAATGCCTTACAGAATGAATGCTTAATACCTTGCAAAATTAAAATTGAATTAGCAGAAGTGGTGTGTTAGCTCGTTTAAAAATACAAGAAATAATCCGCCAATTTGCATTAGGGGGGCAAAAGTAGAACGAAAAAGATATTTTGGTAAAAAAATCTTATGTATGAAAGCTTGATTCATATCGGAAAATCAGCTCAATTATTTTCGAAATTTTAAAATGCATTGGGAAGAAACCTAAATGAGTTTTCGCGAAATTTCCAATTTTTTCTAATGATTAGGCAAGTTTTTCCCAGTGCTATAGAAATTTCCGTGTGTTTCTAAGGAAAAATAGGTAATTCTGTTTGTGCGTGTCAATTGATTTATTTCAAGCCAAGATAGGCGTTTCATTTGTTGTTGGAGTTATACTTTCAATTTTTGGGCCTTAGCACACCTAAGGAACATTTTGCAAATTAAACTGGCGAAATGCAAACATAAATATTTTTTATAGCATTTGAACAGACAAGGGCCGCTTTGACGTGTTCCTAGATATTTCGAATCAGGTAACTGTGAAATCGCTAAAAATTTCAACGACGTCGCAGAAACACAGGTTTTTTTTAAATTTTGCTTTATGCCTTTCATTAATATTGTTTTCATACAGGCTTCTCCAGCCTAATTAAGCTGCACTTTGTTTAACTTATAAGAAACCTGGTCTTGGACAAGGGTCAATTCAAAAGGATATAGCTAGTATGAATCCCTCAGTCTAGATATGAAGGGCTCCTGGAAAATATAGGAATCTTAATGTCCACGACAAATTATTTTGGGTTAAAGCAAAGTTACCCACCACTACAGACTTAATAATAATATCCAATTCATAATTTTCTGATTTCAGCAATGTCCACTTTAAAACATAATGCTTATGATTGAGCAGAAGATGAAAGGGTACTTGTGTCTTATAGCCACCACACTCAAGTTTTGGCGAGAAGTGAAGTTCGGTGAATGCTAATAAAATAAAACAAAATATGATGAAAATAATATACATTAACAACAAATTTATGAAAACTATAGAAAAGAATTATGGAGGGGGCCGCCTGACCGTATTATATTAAATACGTAACCTAAACTAACCCAATCTTACCAAAATACCAACTAAATATTTAATTTAAACATAGCTACAATATAGTTTCCCACTGGTTCGGAGCTAATATTGTCTGGTGTAAAAAACATGAAAATGTTTGCGATATAAGATCTTGAGTGTGGTGGCTAGAAGACAAACGTACCGATTAAATATTTATATATCAGCTTCATAAATTATAAAAGAGGGAAACCACAGTTGTTTGTTTTTTATCTCTGAGATAAATCTGGCAAAAAACACAAAGACATGCTCTCCGTGAGCCAGAATTTGCTCCCTTCCATAAAATATCCCAGTATAAATTATCCCTGCTTTCGACTTATAAGAAAAGTATTAGAAATCCAAATTTTTGAAGTAACGAGCACCCTCCAAAGTTTCTGTGACCATGAGGTGGAGGTTTGGATGAAGAATGGAGGTCCCTTGACATTGTTAGTAGCTAGTATTTGGGAACAAATTGGTGTTGAACTTTCAATCTAAATTATTGTCATTCATTTTAATTTTCAGCTTTTGCTGTACAAACTTGATATTAAAATCAGCGAAAAACTAAGGTCGATCTGAAATTTACGCTTTTTTTATCAACGTGTGTGGTTCAACCATAAGACTACACTGTTGTCGTTTTAAATTTCAGGCTCTGTAGTATAGCTATGGCGTAAAATAAAGAAATAAAAACGAAAAACACGTAAGAACAAATCTTATTCTTCTGTCGGTTTCCCTGTCAGCAGGTATGGTGAAGGTTTAGTCAGGCAAATCGAACCGGTTGAATAACCAGCGAAAAATAGATTGAATATCCCAGTTTTTTTCAATAGAACCTGCTAAATATCCTTTGCTAACGAATTTATCGAACTTGATGAAAAATTCGGCATAGTTTGTCAAGTTTATAACTTTAAATTCACAAATTCTGACTTCCCTCAAGCCCTTAATTAATCACGGTTAAAATAATAATTACTCATTGTCCAAAAAGAAAAAGGTTTAAATATCTCTAACAGTACTTGGTTGATTAACCTTCTTTATAAAGATCATAAAAGCAACAATCGTTATCATTCTTTTTTTCATCTTTTTTGTGTTCAGAGCAATTGTGTCGACACATTCGTTAAATAATTACAGCTTTTCAAACATGATCATCAAAATTTAGTAAATAAGTAGGAGGAGCCTTTAAAAAGGATGATTATATTTTACCCAATTTTCATTGGGATCTTTTAGTATAATTCTGAGAGCTCTGACAAAACTAAAAAATATACATTAAAGAAATATAATTAAAAAATTTATTGGAGTTGGCCCAGTAGTGACCTTATAAAGGAGATACCTACCAAGGTAAAGGAAGATTGTAAAGTGAGTCTTATATTAATAATTAGAAGGTAAGATCACGATATATTTCTGATGAATATGAATAAGAAGTTCTAAGTAAAATGTTTGAAATATGAAGTTCTAATTGCTAGCACGAGAGAAAATTTTTTACTGCCAATTACTATGAGATTGCGTCTTTACCCTGTTAACAAAAAAAGATATACATGGATCTGGAGTTTTCAAAGAGGGTTGGCCATCCAGACTACACATCTTTCTTCCAAAATATACATTTTACTTTTTAATATTTACTTTTAAACCATTTTACGTTTTATATTTTACTATTTCCCCCTTGTTTTTACTGCTTTTACACAACTTTCCTGAATTTTGGGGTTTTGTTGCTTTCTAAAAATATTCCCATCTAGGTCTTTAAAACGGAGGCGATTTCCCTAAGTGAGGTATACCAATAATACCTCAAACTAATATTTAACTACATCTGTCTAACGTAATATAAATTTGGAAATATTGATATTTTTTTGACAAAACAAATGATTACGATAATCGTTACATTTTGTATCGTTTATTTGGCTATAGCAGTGTAATATTTTTAATATCGGCCTGTAGGCTTTTTTGCAATTTTAGGTTTTTATTATTATTATTATAATTAACAGATTTTTGATTGATTAAAAAATGGACAACAACATCGGTTTATATACCAAAAATACTTAGGAGAGACATTATGCGTTTTGATGAGTAATACGCTTCGGCTTCAAACATTCATAGCTTTAGCTATATAGTTATAACATTTGCTTGTCTTTCCCAATGCATCCCCTTCAAATAAAGGGTGCAATTATTTTTGGCAATAATTTGGGAAAGAAGCTCCCTTCCTAAGTGTAAGCTTTGAATTAAAACTGTTCTTAAACCATTCTTTCAGTTTGTAACACAATATTAGACTCAGTTTAAGATATGGTATCAGAGCCGTAATTTTCTATTACTCCTAAATAAAATGACAGTAAATAAATGACAGTAAAAACTGAAAAATGAGTCATTTGGTACCATAAATGCACAATATAGTATTATATAAGTGTTGTAATAGTGTTTTATAGTGCTATAAAGGTAAATATATACTAAAGAAAACTGACCCGTTTCTGTTAATGGTTGAACTATGGATGCGTATCTAAGTTCTGACAAGATTTTCGAAGATACTAAATTTCAGCTGGAGGAGGGGGGTAAACTGGGGTTGGGCGGAGGTAGCAAACCTAGATCTAGAGGGGGGCATTCGTCCCTTCTGCCATATAGCAAATTACGCCTCTGATACCATATCTTAAACTGAATTTAACATCGTGTTTCAAACTTACGTCTTAATTCAATGCTTACACTTAAGAAGGGAGATTCTTTCCCAAATTATTGCCAAAATTAACCGTACCCCTAATTTGAAGGGGATGCGTTGGGAAAGACAAGCAAATGTTATAAGTATATAGCTAAGGCTATGAATGTTTGAAGCCGAAGCATATTACTTAAAACGTACAATGTCTCTCCTAAGCATTTTTTGTATATAAACCGATGTTGTTGTCCATTACTATATCAATAAAAAGTCTAGTAATTTTTATAATAATAGTAAAAACCCAAAATTGCAAAAAGTATACAGGCCGATATTAAAGATATTACACTGCTATAGCCAAATAAACGACAAAAATATAATGATTATCGTAATCATTTGTTTTGTTAAAACTATCGATATTTACAAATTTATATTACGTTAGACAGATGTAGTTAAATATTAGTTTACCGTAAAGCAGTTTAAACTTGTAATTGTAGGTATTATTGGTATACTTCACTTAGGGAAAATCAAATCCCCCAAGATTTTGACATAATTACGCCACTGTAGGGTGTCGCTTATAAGCAAAAGAGAATAGAATATAGGCTATCATGGTCTATCCATCTGTTTACACTCTGCTATATCATTTCGAGAAGTTTATGAATATCATCTTAATTAGATGTCAAGAAGCAGAAGATACAAACACAATATAGGCCAATGATGATGCATGTTTGTGGACAATGAACATACATTCTTGACAGACATACTACTGAATAATTATATCGAGACGAAAGATGTCTATTTAAACACCAACAGTATCTTATTATAGTATATATCCAAGGGGCTATCCACTCTTTCCCCTGGAAACACATATTAGAGAGTAACTTGTCCCATAATGAACGACGTATTCCCCTCAACACTAAGGCACGCTTCCAATATAGTATGCATCCTCATTCCACAAGGGGTATAACTCCGTCAAGCGTGGTACGTGCTACGAGGTGTACATGATTGTTGAAAATGGGCAATCTCTTTCAAAAAGCAATTTTAAAGAAGCTCTGTGTTGCGAATAAGGACGATGAACAAATAGTTTCTTATGTGATTCTGTTTGTATATAGTGGATGTAGAGAAATAACAGGGCAATATTGACTTCGAGGATACCCTCAGGTAGACATACCCCTTTACTCAGCAGTACGGTCAAACAAGTATAGGGATGGAGGGATGAGTCTCTGGTATATTGAATCAAAGAGTGTACACTATTCTAACTGTTGATCCCATCTCATTTGGGAATTTCATTTGGAGAAGGTTACAGACTAGGCCCTCCTTCTGATCGTTCACAGATTAATATTTCATACAGTAGTGCCAAATGGAGAGGAAGGCTTTGGGGATGATTATACTTTTCTAAGCTCTGGAGAATATATTTTTTTTTGCATTTTCTTTGAAACGAAAAGCGGAAAAATAAGCCCCGCTAGATTTTCACAAATACTGTTTTTGTATCTTCATTAAAACAATTGAAAATATGTCTTACCCTCTTCTTTTCCTTGAACTGGCAAACCTGATATCGTTTAGAATGGGAATAGAGTATCGTACAAACTCAGTTTTGTTTTCCCCTTCTTTTTTGGGATTCTTAGCCGGTTTAAAGGAAAAACTAGAAGATATTTACCTTTTTTTACATATTCCCTATCAATCTTTTTTTCTAGAGCTGTATGGCGTCCGTCATCACCCGTTGCCACGATCCGCAAGGCCGCAACTCTAAACCTTTTTACCTTAGTTAAGTTTGTTCTTTGATTAAATAAAAAAAAAAAAAATTTTTAGCTGAAAGTAAGGAGCGACATTAAAACTTAAAACGAACAGAAATTACTCCGTATATGAAATGAGTTGTCCCCTCCGCAATCCCTCGCTCTTTACGCTAAAGCTTTAAATTGTTTTAAAAAGTAGAATAGTGGCAGAGTCAAACTTTCAAACAGTTCGTGGTAACGAACTGTAGTAAGGAGCGACCCGGCTCAATAGTAACCAAAACTCTAAAAAATGGAATTTTGATACCAATAGCTACATCAAAAGAATCGCATTTTAATGCTGGTTTTAAATATATAAGTTTCATCAAGTTTAGTCTTACCCATCAAAAGTTACGAGCCTGAGAAAATTTGCGTTATTTTAGAAAATAGGGGGAAACGCCCCCTTAAAAGTCATAGAATTAACGAAAATCACACCATCAGATTCAGCGTATCAGAGAACCCTACTGTAGAAGTTTCGAGCTCCTATCTACAAAAATGTGGAATTTTGCATTTTTTGCCAGAAGGCAGATCACGGATGCGTGTTTATTTGTTTTTTTGTTTTTTTGTTTTTTTGTTTGTTTTTTTTTTCCCCAGGGGTGATCGTATCGACCCAGTTGTCCTAGAATGTTGCAAGAGGGCTCATTCTAACGGAAATGAAAAGTTCTAGTGCCCTTTTTAAGTGACCAAAAAAATTGGAGGGCACCTAGGCCCCCTCCCACGCTAATTATTTTCCCAAAGTCTACGGATCAAAATTCTGAGATAGCCATTTTATTCAGCGTAGTCGAAAAACCTTATAACTATGTCTTTGGGGACGACTTACTCCCCCACAGTCCCCGTGGGAGGGGCAACAAGTTACAAACTTTGACCTGTGCTTACATATAGTAATGGTTATTGGGAAGTATACAGGCGTTTTCAGGAGGATTTTTTTGGTTTTGGGGAGGGGTTGAGAAGAGGGGGATATGCTGGGGGAACTTTCCTTCGAGAATTTGTAATGGGAGAAGAAAATTTCCATGAAGGGAGAGCAGGATTTACTAGCATTATTAAAAAAAAAACAATTAAAAAATAAAAGTGAAAAAGCTTTTTCAGCTGGAAGTAAGGAACAGCAATAAAACTTAAAACAAACAGAAATTATTACCCATATGAGGGGCTCACCTCCTTCTATTACCTCGCTCTTTACGCTAAAGTATTTTCGGTAATTTCAACTACTTATTCTACGGCTTTTGTGATTCAGGGGGTCATTCTTAATAAATTGGGATAAAATTTAAGCTTTAGTGTAAAGAGCGAGGTACTGACGATGGGGCGAATCCCCTCATATATGTAATAAAAACATGAGAATACAAAAGTTCTTTACGTAAGCTAATTTATAAGTTACGTAAATCTTTTACCAATAAAAAGATTCGTAAAAAATTAAAAGTTCTAGTTGCCTTTTTAATTAACCAAAAAATCGGGGGGCAACTAGGCTTCGTCACCCGCTCTTTTTTTCTCAAAATCATTCGATCAAAATTATGAGAAAAACATTGAGCCAAAAAAAAAAATATGCAAATTTCGTTTTGATCATTCCTCTGCGGAGAGCCAAAATCAAAACATGCATTGATTCAAAAACGTTCAGAAATTAAATAAAAAAAACAAGTTTTTTCAACTGAAAGTAAGGAGTGACATCAAAACTTAAAACGCACAGAAATTACTTCGTATATGAAAGAGGCTGCTTCCTCATCAACGCCCCGCTCTTTACGCTAAAGTTTTTTACTGTTTTAGAAAGAAGAATTGAGAGAAAGAGTCAAACTTTAGCGTAAAGAGCGGGGCGTTGATGAGGAAGCAGCCTCTTTCATATACGAAGTAATTTCTGTGCGTTTTAAGTTTTGATGTCACTCCTTACTTTCAGTTGAAAAAACTTGTTTTTTTTATTTATAGCGTAAAGAGCGAGGGATTGCGGAGGGGACAACTCATTTCATATACGGAGTAATTTCTGTTCGTTTTAAGTTTTAATGTCGCTCCTTACTTTCAGCTAAAAAAATTGGTTTTTTTTTTTTATTTAATTTCTGAACGTTTTTGAATTAATGCATGTTTGGTTTTGGCTCTCCGCACATAAATTATTAAAATGAAATTTGTATATTAATTCTTTTTTTGGCTAAATGGCTTTCTCTTAGTTTTGATCAGACGATTTTGAGAAATAAGGGGTGGAGAAGGAGGCCTAGTTGCCCTCCAATTTTTCGGTTACTTAAAAAGGCAACTAGAAATTTTAATTTTTAACGAACGTTTTTATTAGTAAAAAATATACGTAACTTAAGAATTAACTTACGTAACAAACTTTCATAACCTTATATTTTTATTATGCATACGAGGGGGTTTGTACCCTCGTTAATACCTCGCTCTTTACACTAAATCGTAAGTTTTGTCCCAATTCTTTAAGAATGACCCCTGAATCAGAAAGGCCGTAGAATAAATAGTTGAAATTACTAAAAATACTTTAGCATAAAGAGCAAGGTATTTATCTCCTCCTAAATACCTCGCTCTTTATGCTAAAGTATTTTTAGAACCCCTCATATGCGTAATAATCTCTGTTCGTTTTAAGTTTCAATGCTACTTCTTCCTTTCATTTGAAAAAACGTTTTCATGTTTATTTTTCATTGTTTTCTTATAGTAATGCTAGAGAATCCTGCGCCCTTGTCATTGAATTTTTCTTCCCCCATGACAGATTCCTCCAAAGAAAGATCCTCCAACATAGCCCCCTCACCTCAGCCCCACCCCCAAACAAAATAAAATCCCCCTGAAAACGTCTGTACACTTCCCAATAACCATTACTATATGTATACAATGGTCAAAGTTTTTAACTTGCAGCCCCTCCCCCAGGGATTGTGGGGGAGTGAGCCATCCCCAAAGACATAGTTATTATGGTTTTCGACTATGCTGAACAAAATGGCTATCTCAAAATTTTGATCCGTTGACTTTGGGAAAAAATGAGCGTGGGAGGGGGCCTAGATGCCGTCCAATTTTTTTGGTCACTTAAAAAGGGCACTAGAACTTTTCATTTCCGTTATAATGAGCCCTCTTGCGACATTATAGGACCACTTGGTCGAAACGATGACCCCTGGAAAAAAAAAACAAACAAATAAACGCGCACCCGTGATTTGTCTTCTGGCAAAAAAAAATACAAAATTCCACATTTTTGTAGATAGGAGCTTGAAACTTCTACAGTATGGTTCTCTGATACGCTGAATCTGATGGTGTCATTTTGTTAAGATCCTACGAATTTTAGGGGGTGTTTCCCCCTATTTTCCTAAATAAGGCAAATTTTCTCAGGCTCGTAACTTTTGATCGGTAAGACTAAACTTGATGAAACTTATATATTTAAAATCAGCATTAAAATGCGATTCTTTTGATGTAGCTATTGATATCAAAATTCAATTTTTTAGAGTTTTGGTTACTATTGAGCCGGGTCGCTCCTTACTACAGTTCGTTACCACGAACTGTTTGATTAAACCCATAGACATTCAAAGCTCGTGCTTTTTTGTAGCACAAAACCTTGAGAATGAATGAGCTCCATTAGGTGCATTTGTGGCAAGATTAAGTTCAAAATTACTGAAAAAATATAAAATAATTGCGATTACCAACGGCCTTTATTTATTTGTGAATAGTTTTCAGCATAAAATCAAGTTAAACATTTGAACCAAGATAAAGGGTTTGACGAGATAGTCTGCTCTTGATTTAGGGTAATATTTGCTGCTTTAAGTTCAACTTTAAGTCTCTAGTTTCATTACGGAATATCTTGTATTTTATTTTTGCTTATGCCCCTTTCAATTTGTTGGTACCAATTAAATGATAGAATTCGTAGTAGGCTAATATGCTTAGGAATCCGCTGGGCGGTGTCCCCTTGGAAGATCCTAGATCTTCCAAGGCTTTTTGACGAAATTTGATCGTTTCGAAAAATTTTAGTCTTGGATCTTTCACTTTAATATCTTGGTCTTTTTATCGCGTTTATTCTCAACTCGGTTACTTTTTTCATACTTAGATGAATTTGACACCAATCAAACAGTTCGTGGTAACGAACTGTACTAAGGAGCGACCCGGCTCAATAGTAAACGAAACTCTAAAAAACGGATGCGATCAAAACATTTGATGTTAAAAGATACATCAAAAGATTCAGATTTTTATGCTGATTCTAAATATATAAGTTTCATCAAATTTAGTCTTTGTCATCAAAAGTTACGAGCTTGAGAAAATTTGTCTTATTTTAGAAAATAGGTGGAAACACCCCCTAAAAGTCATAGAATCTTAACGAAAATCGCACTATCGCATTCAGTGTATCAGAGAACCCTATAGCAATAATTTCAAGCTCCTATCTACAAAAATGTGGAATTTCGTATTTTTTGCCAGAAGACAAATCACGGGTGGGCACCTAGGCCCCCTCCCACGCTCATTTTTTCCCAAGTCAACATCAACATTTTGCGATAGCCATTTTGTTCCGCATAGTCGTAAACCATAATAACTATGTCTTTAGGAACGACTTACTCCCCCATAATCCCTGGGGGAGGGGCTACAAGTTACTAACTTTGACCAGTGTTTACATACAGCAATGGTTATTGGGAAGTGTACAGAAGTTTTCAGGGGTCTTTTTTTGGTTTGGGTGGTGGGGTTGAGGGGAAGGGGCTACGTGGGAGGATCTTTCCTTCGAGGAGTATGTCATGGGCGAAGAAAAATTCAATGAAAAGGGCGCAGGATTTTCTAACATTACTTTAAAAAACAATGAAAAAATAAACGTGAAAACGTTTTTTCAGTTGAAAGTAAGGAGTAGCATTGAAACTTAAAACGAACATAGATTATGACGCATATGAGGGGCTCTAAAAAAACTTTAGCATAAATAGCGAGGTATTTAGGAGGAGATAAATACCTCGCTCTTTATGCTAAAGTATTTTTAGTAATTTCAACTATTTATTCTACTCGTATCATTTTAATAATTTATGTGCGGAGAGCCAAAATCAAACATGTGTTAATTCAAAAACGTTCAGAAATTAAAAAAAAAACTATTTTTTAAACTGAAAGTAAGGAGCGACATTAAAACTTAAAACGAACAGAAATTACTCCGTATATGAAATGGGTTGTCCCCTCTGCAATCCCTCGCTCTCTATGCTAAAGTTTGACTCTTTGCCACAATTCTACTTTTTAAAACAATTAAAAGCTTTAGCGTAAAGAGCGAGGGATTGCGGGACTTTTCCTTACTTTCAGTTAAAAAAACTAGTTTGTTTTATTTAATGCTATGTAAAAGACATCTTCCTGTATATATATATATATATATATATATATATATATATATATATATATATATATATATATATATATAAGAGAGAGAGAGAGAAAGAGAGAGAGAGAGAGAGAGAGAGGTGTTATTCTGCTATGTGAATGGTTCACCCATGTGAGAATGGTTTTCTGCCCCAGATGACAATTTGGGAAAGAATTATGAAGAGCAGCTTGAGCATTTTTTTTACACGAAGATTGCCTACTGATATAACACTTTCCCTCCGTACCATTGCGCGTAGTAGAAGTGCCTAAGGCGAAACGTTTCTTGCGGTATAGGTGAGGTTAGCACTATGCATTTGAGGGATGGAGGAACATAGATTAGATACCATCTTGTTCTTTTAATTCATATGATTTTCGCACAGGGAGTTATCCCATTTTCTTTCTGCATTGGTTACTTGACCCATATTCCCAAGAAAGAAAAGTCGACTACTCAGTATTCTTCGTTCTGCCCGAAAACTGTGTTGACTTCCCTCTGCAGGCTTTTCGGGCTGTTGTTTGTCGACTAATTGAAGCATAAATGTTGTGCCCTCCATACAAGTTCGGTTTTCAGCAAGGCTTAGGCCGTTCTGGTGCTTTTACAGTGGTGACAAATGACTTAGTCGATGAAGATGATAGCGGGGAAACGCTTGTTTTGTCTGGACATGATGTCTGTCGGGCGTTCGACTCAGTGGTGCATACCACCATGCTTTTATTTGCAGAAAAACGAGGAGTGAATACGTTCATCATTAGCCCTTTGCGAGACAAAAGCTGAGGTTGAAAATTCGCCTTAAGTGACCTCCGGACAAACTTTGCCCTTTCGCACGGTGTGAAAAACTCGTCGATATTTGCAAATATACCCGGCTGGCATCTGTCTCTTCCCCAAAACTTTTTAATAATTACGTCCTAGATCATGAAGCACAGTGTCCCTCATCTTGTGTCCTGGTTGGTCTTAATCTTTCTCTTATTTCTAGCTGAATACCAGCTAGTCCTTCGAGAGTATTTCCAATATCTTGAAAATATTAAGCCCAAGGTACGCTGATATAGCTCTGTCTTGATTTTAACCCCGAAAAATCAGAAATAGTGCTCTTGAACTAGAAAATATCGGATCGACCCTCTTTAGTCTATCTGGGAAGCTCTGAAATCAAGCATGTCGAAGAGATAACGTACCTGGGACTGCCAATTGGCTCACCCCTTAAGCATACTCGTCAGCTGCTGATAGCTCATATTCAGTGCCGCATTTTCGTTACATATGCTTCATTTATTAAAGCAAAGCTTTGCCTTAATAGAGCTACACTCGAAATTTCGTATAGCACCATTGCAATGCCCCATATTCTTTATTGTGCACCCTTTTGGAAGATCTTTACTCAAAAAGAAAAAAAAAGGTCTCATTATGTCAAGTTTGTCAAGTACCTACTTCGGCTTCCCGCATGGACTCGAGACACAAAATTGATTAAACCTCAAGATCACAGAACTATAATATAGCAGTTGAAAAGCAAATTCGAAATCATTGGGAGGTTTTTAGCACTAGTGGGACAGTTAGATAGTACCCATGGGTGCCAACAAGGGGGAAATGTGGGGGGGGGCATGACCCCCTGAAAATTTGGGACTAAAAAGTAATTATAAGGAAAACAGAGGGAAAAAAGCCGAATAGGGGAAAACCATGGAAAAAATCTGTGTTGCCCCATTACCGGCTGCCTACCAATAGATTTTGATGCTTAATAAGGAAAATAAAAGTCGTGTTTTGTGACTGAGTGACCCCTTTCCAGTTTTCCACAAATATATTATTTGTGTGATTTGGTTGGAGCAACATAAAGAAACAACAAATTCTTCATAGTAATGAATGGTAAGTGAATTACGATCCTTGTCAATAATAAAAGTGGAGCCTAACTAGTCATAACATTCAATCAAAGAATCAGCTTTTTATGATGATTCTAAATATGTATTTGTTTGGTAATAATTAGTGCAGTTATAAGTACACAAGAAAGTTCATATAATTATAAAAAACACTAGGAAAACAACTTAATAAGGGGGAATTTGGGTAAAATATGCCGTCAATTTTTGCTTGTATTGCAGGAGTATCCATGAGCTGATATATAAGCCACTATAATCAGAAATATATCTCCTGATATCATTATCACTCCTGGAAAAAAAAAGATACTAAAAAGCAAAAAAAATGAGTCCGATCAGGGAGAAAATACAAAATTCCCAGCCTTCCGTCCAGGAGAAATATTTCTGAATCTAGTGGCTTCAAGCAATATTAAGCCATCATAATCAAAAATATATCTCCTGAACAGAATGCTGGGAATTTTTGTATTTTCCTCCTGAACGGATATATTTTTTGGGTTTGTATTATCATTTATTTTTTTCCTGGAGTGATTATATTTATCAAGTTGTCACTTGGAAAAAGATTTAATTGTTTACAGTTATGAAGCATAAAGGTGTACAATATACCGGATTTCGGTATTCAAATTAGATTAAATAATTGAAATTAAAGTTTTTATTTGGTTTTCTTAATTTTATCTTTAATGTTTTACTTTGAACAAACTACTTTGATAATACCTTACTTTTTATAAGCTATTGAGTCTAGAGGCATTGAATATTTTGGTGTTTGATAACCAAGTTCAAAACTGTCGATATTGCTAAAAGAATATCCGTCCACCGCTTCGGCATTACTCAACAGAACTGAATGCCGGGAGTTAATATCTTTTTTGCAAGTAGGCTATTGTTTTGTGTATCTTTTGTAATTCATCATTATATTTAATTTTTAAATACTTTTATTTTAATTGATATAATTTTTTCATTGCCTTTAGAAAAATGTTGGTCTTTAAGCTTCATTAAGCAAAAGCACAAACAAGTTTTTCCAACTGAAAATAAGGAGCAACCTTAAAACATAAAACTAGCAGATATTATTACGTATGTGAGGGGGGTTGCCCCCCTTCTCAATGGTAGACACCATTATGAAACCTCTATGGTAGGGTTCTCTGACATGACGAATGTAATAAAGAGAATTTCAATAAGTTCATTTGCTTTTTTGGGGGTGTTTCCCCTTTTTTCGAAAATCATGTAAATTTTCTCAGATTTTTGGTTTTGGGTGGGTAATAATAAACTAAAAGAATTTTATATATTTAGAATCAACATAAAAAGCCAATACTGCCGGTATAGCAATTGTCAAGAGGAAATTTTTAGTTTTGGCGAATATTGGCCCAAGTCACTTTTTACTTCCAGTTTCACGAACTATTCGATAATATTCACTTGTGACGAAATTTTTTTTAACCTATTCATTTTTTTTTAGTTGAAAAGGACAATAAAAAGAAAGATGGTTAATTTGACGGCTGGATAGTAAGTTTAAATTTTGTTTTTCTTCGATATTTTATTTTTTTAATGTCTGAATATATAAGGGATTTAAGTTCGAGGGGGAAAATTGACCTGTTATGAAACAGGTACATTTTACATGGCCTATAAAATCAAAACGTGGTATTTATGCAGACAGGATGATTTTTGGGCATCTCTACTCCTTTTTTAAACTATTCTAAGGTGTAGAAAATTAGATAGTCTACATCTGTTATAATCTACGGAAGCAATAAATCTCTCTGTAATTTTGGTTTGAATTCGATTTTCTTTTAATATTAAATGCATAATAATTAAATTGATCCCTTTACCAGGAATCCTTTTCGTTCAAAATTTAGTGTAGTTTCTTTCATTTTGCATACAATTTAATTACTCTTTGTATTTTAGATGTTTTCCTAAAAGTATTTATAATAAACTAATTTCTACGAAAAAAATTCCTGAAATATATTCCCTGTCATCCAACCACCACTGATATTTTGGCGTTTGCCCCACCTGGAAAATTTTCTGCACCTGCCCTTGATCCAACCAGATTTTTTTCTAATGATTTTTACTTTAAGGTTTTTTTTAGGATTTTTTGTAAAGAAGAGAACAACACCAAAAAAAGTAAAAAAAAACGCGCAAGTTACAACGCAAACATAAAGAATTACAGGAATAGTCGTAGGACCTTCAAGATTTTTTTTGGGGGGAGGGGAGAGACTCTAAACTTCTTTCAACTTTCCCAACCCATTCTGTATACGTGCCTGCTGTGATCTTTTTGAATCCTTTGATAGCCTTATTTATTTTTTTTAGGAATGGTACTTGCTTTGAGTCAGACTTTATGCTTGATATTTTGGGTAAGTAGTTTTACTGTCTTAATGAAATTTTTATCGACGCTTAATAAGCCAAATATTGTTTAATACGATATTTTATTAATATAGTTTTTTTCTCTTATTTCATATATTTAATTCCATTTAAATTTTGTTTTACATTTATATTCTTTTATTATATCGTTATTGCTGTATTATATTGTATTATACAAGAATGTTTACTATTTTTTTGTTTAATGTATTATTTAAAAGTTGTTTAATATTTGGAAAGACGTACCAGAAATAGGGACAGTGTGACCATAAGGGATTTAAATGACAAAACAGAGGGACGAATTGTAAGTTCGATTTTTTGTAGGAATCTTCGTCTTACTTAATTTTTTTTTCTTGCATAAAAGTAGATTACAAAAGTATGTTACACGCGTAAACCAATGAAATTAAAGCACAATGCTTAACACAAAATTATACGAAATTAATTTGTCTTGTTCTCTTGGCATACTCCTACTATTACTACTACTAAAAACTCAACGCAGCATCAAGCCACCAAAGGCCAAGACATATACGCACACTCCGGCTCCCCCCCAAGACATTCAAAGTCTCCCTCTTTGCACAAGCCCAGGAACTTCGATTTCCCTTAATTACTTCTTTAAGACCACTTCCGACCATCCCATTCAGGGAAGACCTGCTTTGTTTTTGGTCCTAGATGGTTTGACGATCTTTGACAATCTGCCATCCTTCATCTACGGAAAATGTCCTAGCCATATAAAACCTCCCATTATAGCCTTAGAAAGCGCAATAGAACCAAATTTTTCGCACAGTCTGCTGTTTGAAATACGGTCGGTCAGACGGGTATCTAAAAGGATCCGTATATAATTCCTCTGGAAAACATATTAGAAATCCGCTTCAATCTTTTGGAGCGCCTACTTTTCAGAACCATGCTTGGCCCCTGTCATCACTGTAGCTTCCAATATTCAAATTATTGTCGGAAGACTTATCTTACTATTCTTCCACACGTCTTCTCAATCGTGGAATCTCATCCTGGGCTCTGACTGTTCTACTTTTAACATCTTTACTGTTTCCACTATCTTTATGTATAATATTACCAAGCTAAGTGAAGGTATCCACTAGATTGGTCTTCTCTTTACCCAAAATCACCTCTTCACCTTTACTTATTCCCAGTCTAAGCGAATTAGTCATCTTAAAATTAATTTTCTACCCTATTTTCTCGCACTAAATTCACAAAACCCCCCAAAAATCATATTTTGCTAATATTTTCATTTAACTTGCTAAGATCATCATTATAATCAAATTCTTAGAGTGTTTTACTTTCTCAATTGCTTTCATGCTCTTTCATAGCCTTTGTTGTGCTCCTTAGAACGATTCCTATCAAAGGGATCCATATAAATGGGCTTAGAACACAACCTTGCTTAAACTCCTCATTCAATGTGAAACCAGCTATTAACCTTATTTCCTCCTACATTAACCTATAAAATTACTTTAATGTATTAATTAAAAAAAAATCAAAAAAGAAGTTTTTCAAAGAAAAATAGAGGCCATATTAAGTTTATGATCTGCACAAATATAAACCTATAATAGTTCAAACTAAAAACGAACAGAAATTACTATTAAAGAATAAATGGAACCCAAACCGACCAGAAATTAAATAAATAATCATAGCAAACAAATATACAACAGAAACTAATATAAATGAATAAGTAAATCTTAAAGCGAGTAAAACATGAATTGAATATGCAAATCGAGCAAGAATCTCTTACTATTAGAGAATAAATGAAACCCAAAACGACAGTGACTAATATAAATGAATGGATAAATCTTAAAATAAGTAAAAGATGAATTGAATTTGCAAATCGATCTTAAAATGAGCAAACATCTCTTACTATTAAATAATACATGAAATCCACACGAAAGAAATAAAATAGACAATCATAGCGAACAATCATACAACAGAGACTAATATAAACGAACAAATTAATCTTAAAACGAGTAATACCTGCATTGAATATACAAATCGAGCTTAAAACGAGCAAAAATCTCTTACTATTAATGAATACTTTTTACCCAAACTAAACCAGAATTAAAATGAATAATCAAAGCAAACAAAAGTTCAACAGTGACTAACATAAATCGATAAATAAATCTTAAAACGAGGGAAAATCTCTTGCTACTAAAGAACACATGAAATCCAAAGGAACAGTAATTAAATAAATAATCATACAACAGGTGCTAATATAAATGAAAAATAAATCTTGAAATGAGTGGAAACTTAAATTGAATATGTAAATCGAGCTTAAAACGAGCAAAAATCTCTTACTATTAATGAATACTTTTTACCCAAACTAACCAGAATTAAAATGAATAATCAAAGCAAACAAAAGTTCAACAGTGACTAACATAAATGGATAAATAAATCTTAAAACGAGGGAAAATCTCTTGCTACTAAAGAACACATGAAATCCAAAGGAACAGTAATTAAATAAATAATCATACAACAGGTGCTAATATAAATGAAAAATAAATCTTGAAATGAGTGGAAACTTAAATTGAATATGTAAATCGAGCTTAAAACGAGCAAAAATCTCTTACTATTAATGAATACTTTTTACCCAGACTAAACCAGAATTAAAATGAATAATCAAAGCAAACAAAAGTTCAACAGTGACTAACATAAATGGATAAATAAATCTTAAAACGAGGGAAAATCTCTTGCTACTAAAGAACACATGAAATCCAAAGGAACAGTAATTAAATAAATAATCATACAACAGGTGCTAATATAAATGAAAAATAAATCTTGAAATGAGTGGAAACTTAAATTGAATATGTAAATCGAGCTTAAAACGAGCAAAAATCTCTTACTATTAATGAATACTTTTTACCCAAACTAAACCAGAATTAAAATGAATAATCAAAGCAAACAAAAGTTCAACAGTGACTAACATAAATGGATAAATAAATCTTAAAACGAGGGAAAATCTCTTGCTACTAAAGAACACATGAAATCCAAAGGAACAGTAA
Source organism: Artemia franciscana (assembly GCF_032884065.1). Lineage (NCBI taxonomy): Eukaryota > Metazoa > Arthropoda > Branchiopoda > Anostraca > Artemiidae > Artemia > Artemia franciscana. The sequence goes on along the minus strand of NW_027062647.1, from coordinate 191,940 downwards.
TTAAATAAATAATCATACAACAGGTGCTAATATAAATGAAAAATAAATCTTGAAATGAGTGGAAACTTAAATTGAATATGTAAATCGAGCTTAAAACGAGCAAAAATCTCTTACTATTAATGAATACTTTTTACCCAAACTAAACCAGAATTAAAACGAATAATCAAAGCAAACAAAAGTTCAACAGTGACTAACATAAATGGATAAATAAATCTTAAAACGAGGGAAAATCTCTTGCTACTAAAGAACACATGAAACCCAAAGGAACAGTAATTAAATAAATAATCATACAACAGGTGCTAATATAAATGAAAAATAAATCTTGAAATGAGTGGAAACTTAAATTGAATATGTAAATCGAGCTTAAAACGAGCAAAAATCTCTTACTATTAATGAATACTTTTTACCCAAACTAAACCAGAATTAAAATGAATAATCAAAGCAAACAAAAGTTCAACAGTGACTAACATAAATGGATAAATAAATCTTAAATCGAGGGAAAATCTCTTGCTACTAAAGAACACATGAAATCCAAAGAAACAGTAATTAAATAAATAATCATACAACAGGTGCTAATATAAATGAAAAATAAATCTTGAAATGAGTGGAAACTTAAATTGAATATGTAAATCGAGCTTAAAACGAGCAAAAATCTCTTACTATTAATGAATACTTTTTACCCAAACTAAACCAGAATTAAAATACTTTTGAACTATTTGTTTGTATCAATGTTTGTAAAAAGAAATCTGTATTTTGAAATTATTTTTATCTCAAATGATGTAGACATTTTGTGAAACTCTTTAAATCCTATTTTATGATTTATTTCATATTTTATGATTTATTTCATATCTTTTAAACTAACCAGAATTAAAATGAATAATCAAAGCAAACAAAAGTTCAACAGTGACTAACATAAATGGATAAATAAATCTTAAAACGAGGGAAAATCTCTTGCTACTAAAGAACACATGAAATCCAAAGGAACAGTAATTAAATAAATAATCATACAACAGGTGCTAATATAAATGAAAAATAAATCTTGAAATGAGTGGAAACTTAAATTGAATATGTAAATCGAGCTTAAAACGAGCAAAAATCTCTTACTATTAATGAATACTTTTTACCCAAACTAAACCAGAATTAAAATGAATAATCAAAGCAAACAAAAGTTCAACAGTGACTAACATAAATGGATAAATAAATCTTAAAACGAGGGAAAATCTCTTGCTACTAAAGAACACATGAAATCCAAAGAAACAGTATTAAATAAATAATCATACAACAGGTGCTAATATAAATGCAAAATAAATCTTGAAATGAGTGGAAACTTAAATTGAATATGTAAATCGAGCTTAAAACGAGCAAAAATCTCTTACTATTAATGAATACTTTTTACCCAAACTAACCAGAATTAAAATGAATAATCAAAGCAAACAAAAGTTCAACAGTGACTAATATAAATGGATAAATAAATCTTAAAACGAGGGGAAATCTCTTGCTACTAAAGAACACATGAAATCCAAAGGAACAGTAATTAAATAAATAATCATACAACAGGTGCTAATATAAATGCAAAATAAATCTTGAAATGAGTGGAAACTTAAATTGAATATGTAAATCGAGCTTAAAACGAGCAAAAATCTCTTACTATTAATGAATACTTTTTACCCAAACTAACCAGAATTAAAATGAATAATCAAAGCAAACAAAAGTTCAACAGTGACTAATATAAATGGATAAATAAATCTTAAAACGAGGGAAAATCTCTTGCTACTAAAGAACACATGAAATCCAAAGGAACAGTAATTAAATAAATAATCATAGAACAGATGCTAATATAAATGAAAAATAAATCTTGAAATGAGTGGAAACTTAAATTGAATATGTAAATCAAGCTGAAAACGAGCAAAAATCACTACTAACAAAAGTTTGGCTACTACCCTGTTCCCTGTTTATGAGTATCTTAAGCCTACTACGTCATTAGCACTTTACTGAAAACGAGTTATATTATAAATATTTTCATTCATACTTGTTATTTCAACATCGAAAATAAAAACTACAATGAAAACTACAAAGTCTTTAACCGCTGAGCTTTCAGCAATTGATATAATTATATATCGAGTATTTATTTTAATTTCGTTATCTCTTTCCAAGAATGTTCAAGATAAATTTAGTTTTCACTGCAAACAGGAGATTGGCTACTGCCCCCATTCCTAACTGTAAAAATCTATGGCTACTGCGTCACTGCCGCTTTGCTGAAAACGAACGGTATTACGAAGATTTTCTTTTGGACTTATTACAACATTGAAACTAAAAATTGAAATATGCTGATATTTCTTCCTTAAGGTTTAGATAATTTTTTATTTATGAAAGTAAGAAAGGTCAAAATATTTCAAACGTATTTTTTATTCAGTACCACAATAAAATTAATGTACATATTAAATAATATTAATATTTATTTGAATATTTAGAAACGTTTAGACTTTTGTAACTGTTTTCGCTGTCTAAATAAATGGATTTATCCCCATTTGAACGCTTATTCGTTCGTCATGGAAAGGCAGTGTGGCCTGAGATAATGATATCTAATTTAAGGTGTTACGTTTAAAATAGGTCGTATACATGGGGGAATGAGACCAACCAGGTATACAACTATAAAATTAACATTTCCTTTGCAATTTAAAAAGCACAGAACACTTTACCACCTTCGCTGGAAATTCATTTTACATTTAGGCAAGATTACAGAATAAAATTTACATCAAGACTTTGAATGAACTTTGTCATTGAACTCTCTCCGAAAAAATGTAGTGAATAACCCGGAAGTTCATTATTTTTTGAATGACCCGAAAGCTAATTAATTTTTTTGTATAACTATGGTAGTTTTAATTTTAATACTTTATTGCTTCTACTGCTGACGATCGCTGCATATGTGATCGAAATGTTTAAACTTCTGTACCTGTTATCGCTTTCTAAATAAATGGATTTATCCCCGTTTGAACGCTTATTTGCTAGCTTGCGTAGCAGCAATAGTGGGTATACTGCATTACATTTGGTTTCTTCAATAAACGCTGAGAGTTTCGGCTTAATACATACCATTAAACTTTCCTGAAGCATTTCTGATGCGTCCACTTGAAAACCTGTGCGGGGATAGTGTGTTTCGATTTAGTTCCATACAGTTTCTATATATCCCAAATTTTTCGCCTTAATATCCTTAGTTTTAATAGCAATAGTAGTAGTAGTAACTGTAGAAATAATTTTAGTAGCCTAAGCTTTAGTGGTAGAAGTAGAATAATAGTAACAGTAGTATGAGCAGAAGCAGTAGCATTAGGATGCAAATATTTTCTGTTGGTTAGTTCAACGTCCCTCAAAGCAATCCTTGTTAGTTTCAACTTCACTCACCAGTCTATTCCTAAAATATTGCTGTTACATCCTTTTGACAACCTGCATACAGAGGGTATGTTTTAATTCAGCTCATACTAGTAATAGTATTGAATAGCGGTGGTATTACTAGCAGCAGTAGTACTAACCTGTGGCCTTTTGTGTCAGTTGAACATCCCTCTCATCAAGTCCTGAAAGCTTTAATTAATTACAATTTGCCATTGTTATCACATTGCTGTATGTCCCATGGATAAATGTTCATTAAATTTTAAAATTTTGACCCTGAACTTTTTGTTTTCTGATTTTTTGGGCTATTTTGAACAAAATTTTGATTGGATGCATTTGGGGTAAAGGGATTGTGGTATGTGTTTAATTGCCCTCTGATCCCTTTTAATTCTTAAAACACTTCCAGAACTTTCGCTTTTTAATCAAATTAGCCACCTCCGAAGTTTACATGACCATCCCTTCTACCTGGGTGTTAGTGTTATCACGACCGTGAGTGTGATTGAGGGAGTGTTTTTAAGGGAGTGAGTGTGTGAATTTGAGTCCCCCGTGAGTTTGAAAGTTCATGCGGCCACCCCTACTAAAACCTCGTATAAATCTGTATATAATTCTATAACAACTTACAATTCTTACCCCGGGCTCTTGGACATTTTGTCAACCCTAGAGGCATTGTTATATGATTTTTGGACTATTTTAGACAAAATGGACAAAAACTTTGATAGGATGTATTTGGGAAAAATAAGGGGTGTCTATTACTTTTTAGGCTTAAAATGGGAAGCAGAACTTTCAATTTCTAATCAAATGAGCCAATATCAAAACTGTATAGGCTATATCAAAATTTTGATTGGATACATTTGGAGTAAAGAAGGCATGTGATGGGTTTAATTGCCCTCCGATCACTTTTAATTCTTGAAATACCTCTAGAACTTCCGCTTTTTGATCGAATAAGCCACCTCCAAAGTTTACATGACCATCCCTTCTGCCTGGGCGTTCGTGTGATCGCGACCGTAAGTGTGATTGAGGGAGTGTGTTTAAGTGCGTGAGTGAGTGTGTGTGAATTTGAGTCCCCCGTGCGTGTGAAAGTTCATGCGACTACCCCTTCTATAAAAACATCATATAAATCTGCATATAATTCTATAACAAATTACAATTCTTACCCCCCCCCCTGGGCTTTTGGACGTTTTGTCAACCTGGAGGCATTGTTATATGATCTTTGGGTTATTTTAGACAAAACTGACATCTCAAAACTTTGATCGAATGTATTTGGGAAAAATAAGAGGGGTGTCGAATTATTTTTTAGTCTTAAATTGGGAAACAGAACTTTCAATTTCTAATCAAATGAACCTCTTACAAATTTTATTCGACTATTTCTCCCATAAAGCCTTATATGCCCAAAGGACATTACTTACGACACTTGCATTCATGTGGGGTAGGGGTATGTCAACCCGTTGTTTTTGCTATCTGATCTTTGAACTATTTTGAAAATAGTTATCTCAAAATTTGGATCGGATGCATTTTGTGAAAAGAGGGCTTGGCGGGAAGGTAGTTACCCTGATCACTTTTGACTCTCCAAAAGGGCACTAGAACTTCCGAATCGAATAAGCCCCTTCCGGAATTTATAGGGCCATCCCTTCGAAATGAAGTGCCCCTGAGAGAGAAAAAAAAAATAAACAGTCAGCCTTATGGCCTTTTCTATAGGCAATGCTATAAACTTGTCTTTTATTTATCTGGCATCAGAGGTAACGCACTAGCGCTGCATATGGTAATGAACTATAAGGTTTCAATATAGTAAAATCTTTTTTTATTAGAGGCACTTCATATGGAAGGGGTGGTCGAAAGAACTTTGGAGAAGGCTTATTAAATTGAAAATCATAGGTTCTAATTCCCCTTTTAAGAATCAAAAGTGATTGGATGGTAACTATCCCCCTCACCAGGTAGTTTTATTCTCAAACGCATCCAATGAAAATTTTGAAGGAGGATTTGCAATATTTTAAAACCGGCTTAGGGTATTAAGTTGGAACTTTCAGGATATGTTGAGGGATATGTTGAAAAGTGGTTCAAGGACTGCCAGATCTCTTCCCATACCCATTTTAGTTGCCCTCCTTCCAAAAGTTTTGAAATAGAAATCTTGTTAAAGATAGCCTGGATTTCAAATAGCTATGGGGACGACATATTCCCCTTCCAACTTTTGAGAGGGATGCCGAACACAATAAGGCACAATGTGTGCATGCTGGCTGTCAAAACAGTGCATCAGGAATATTTAAGGAACGGCTGAGGTTCTTTAGTTGAAAATTTCATGGGATGTTGAGGCCGTTGTTGAATAGCTATTGGAAGGCAACCAGCCCCCTCGCCCTTTTAAGATGCTCCCTTCCGTCATCACTGATCAAATATTTGAAAAAATTATTTTGTTCGAAACAGTCACAGGGTCTAGTAGCCATGAGCCATGACTCCTGGGATGCAATACCCCCCACAGCCCCCAGTGAAAGGATTGAAACTTACGCAATTTGTCCTTTTTTACATGCAATATTCGTCGCTAGAAAAGGGGGAATATTTGATTCGAGGTGTGTATGGAAAGGCTAATGGTATTAAGGTGAAACCTCGGGAAATGTTACGGGTTATGTTAAACTAAATCTAAAGATAGTATGTGTATGGAGTTGATGTTTATTTCTAAAAGTACTAATAATATTGAACTTATTAAAGCTGACAAAGAGAAAACATTTAAAATGTCTTTTGTTTGTTATTGCGCTGCCTATAAGACAGGTCAGATGCAACATTTTCCAAACTAAACATGGCTGTATTTGTATATTACAGTCAAATTCTACGCCAGTTTACAAACTAAGTTTTTTTTTCTAGATTAACACTTATTTCACTCATTTTTACTTTTTTTCATTTTCTTAACGCTGACTTGTTCAAGATAAGTGAGTATCTCTAAGAATTGTAGTCTTTTTAACACAGGATTTGTAAAGTTACTTTCTGTACAGATTTAACTTCAGACAAGTTTCACTCAGTAGGCTGATTGATGGCTTACACAAACAAATTTTTATCAATGAGAGTCCCTGTCCTTCAAAATTGAAGTTATTACTAAGATTACCCTGTCTTTTTTCTTGGTGTTTGCACAAAAACGTTGGATAAAATGCTAGATTTGACTAGCATTTTTCTCTTTTTTTCGTGTAATTTTCAATGAATAAAACAGGTCATGATTATCGGGATATTGGTCTACGGTTCCAGGTCACTAATTATTTTCAAGAAAAGTAAGAATTATGCTGCTTAATTTAACCAAATAATGAAATAAACTATGTATTTGAGTTTAAATCTAGGTTTAATGTTTAGGATTTTATGTGATACAACTTTTTTTTTCTGAATTATAATTCATATACTTTGCATTCATATGAATGCTATGAGAAGAAGGGAAAAATGGTCTTTTTTGTAGAGAAAAAGGGGAAAAAGAATTCTCTTTAAATTTGAAAAAGATCTCAAGGTATATATGGACGTAGTATTTTTATGGAACTTGGTATTAACCAAGTGACATATAGCAGTCGCCAATTCTGTCGGTCTGTCGGTCCCGGTTTTGCTACTTTAGGCACTTCCAGGTAAGCTAGGACGATGAAATTTGGCAAGCGTATCAGGGACCGGACCAGATTAAATTAGAAGTAGTCGTTTTCCCGATTTGACCATCTGGGGGGGGGGAGTGGGGGCCCGGTTAATTCGCAAAAAATAGAAAAAATGAAGTATTTTTAACTTATCAGCGGGTGATTGGATCTTAATGAAATTTGATGTTTGGAATGATATTGTGTCTCAGAGCTCTTATTTTAAATCCCGACTGGGTCTGATGACATTTGGGGGATTTCGGGGGGGGGGAAACCTAAAATCTTGGAAAACACTTAGAGTAGAGGGATCGGGATGAAACTTGATGGGAAAAATAAGCGCAAGTCCCAGATACATGATTGACATAATCGGAACTGATTTGCTCTCTTTGGGGTAGTTGGGGGTGGGGGAGTAATTCTTAAAAATTAGAAAAATGAGGTATTTTCAACTTACGAACGGGTGATCGGATCTCAATGAAATTTGATGTTTAGAAGGATATCGTGTCTTAGAGCTCTTATTTTAAATCCCGACCGGATCTGGTGATGGGGGCGGGGAGTTGGGAGGGGGAAACCTAAAACTTGGAAAACACTTATAGTGGAGGGATCGGGGGGGGGGGGTTAATTCTGAAAAATTAGAAAAAATGAGGTATTTTGAACTTACGAACGGGTGATTGGATATCCATGAAATTTGATTTTTAGAAGGATATCGTGTCTCAAAGCTCTTATTTTAAGTCCTGACCGGATCTGGTGACATTGGGGGAAGTTTGGGGTGGGGAGACCTAAAATGATGGGAAACGCTTAGATTGGAGGGATTGGGATGAAACTTGGTTGGAAAAATAAGCAGAAGTCTTGCATACGTGATTTACATAATTGGAACGGATCTGCTCAATTGCGGGGGTGGTGGTAATTCTGAAAAATAAGAAAAATGACGTATTTTTAACTTACGAAGGAGTGATCGGATCTTCATGAAACTTCATATTTAGAAGGACCTCGTAACCCCGATATCTTATTTTAAATCTCATCCGGATCAAGCGTAATTGGGAGGGGCAGTTGGGGGGACCGGAAATCTTAGAAAATACTTAAAGCGGTAAGATCAGGATGAAACTGGATGGGAAGAATAGAAACCTGTCTAAAATACGTGACTGACATAACTGGACCGGATCTGCTCTCTCTGGTGGAATTGGGGGGGGGGTAATTTTGAAAATTGAGGTATTTGTAACTTACGAAAGGGTGACCAGATCTTAATGAAATTTGATATTTAAAAGGATCTTGTGCTTTGAAGTTCTAATTTCAAATTCCGACCAGATCCTGTGACATTCGGGGGAGTTGGAGGGGGGAACCGGAATTCTTGGAAAACATGAAAATTGGAGTATTTATATCTTACGAATAGATGATCGGATCGTAATGAAATTTGATTTTTAGAAGGAATTCATGTCTCAGAGCTCTTATTTCAAATCCCGACCAGATCTTTTGACATTGTGGGGATTTGGAGGGGGAAATCTTGGAAAAACACTTGGAGTGTAGGAATCGGGATGAAGCTTGGTGGATAGAATAAACAAATGTCCTTGATACGTGATTGACAGAATCATACTGGATTCGCTCTCTTTGGGGGAGTTGGGGGGAGGGGTTCAGTGATTTGGCGAGTTTGGTGCTTCTGGACGTGCTAGGGCGATGAAAATATGTAGGCGTGTCAGGGAGCTGCACAATTTAACTTGATAAAGTCGTTTTCCCAGATTCGACCATCTGGGGGGCAAAAGGGAGAGGAAAAATTAGAAAAATTTTAGGTATTTATAACTTACGAGTGGGTGATCGGATCTTAATGAATTTTGATATCTAGAAGGACTTTGTGACTCAGAGCTCTTATTGTAAATCTTGACCGGCATTAAGCCTCTTATTTTCCGTTTTAAATCAATCTATTGATTCATAGAATTTTGTTAGAGCTCATACCATATGATATCTTGGCTCTTAGCTCTTCTCGCCTCGTCGCAAGTGCCATATGAGCTCTTAGCTCTTGTTTGAAATAAACATTGCTGAGAGTTGCAGAAATTTACAAGGTAAAACCGACTCCAAATCAAAACCTGACAATCTGAATGCACATGGTGTGTTTTGATTTAATTCAAGTTTACCCTCAGTATCCTCTTAAATTTTACTTCAATAGACTTAGCATGGATAGTGCTTGTAACACGGTAGTTGTGGTACATTTTGCCTTTTAATCAGTTGAACAGCTTCCTCATGATACCCTGGAAGTTTCATTTGGAAACGCTATGCCGCTCCGAAATATTGCTCATAAGCTCTATTAACTCCCTTTTTACACCGTTTTTATCTTAATACTCTAAGTCTTACAAATTGATACAATTGAAGTAGTAGTTGAAGTAGTTTAGAAGCAGTAGTAGGTGTAGAAGTATTAGTAAAAGTAGCAGCGGGAGTAGTTTTAGTAGTGGCATGTACATATAACCTTTATGTCAATTGGTCTTCCCCTTAATTATTCTGCGGAATTTCCAACTTAATGCCCAAATATATTCTAGAGGTACATTTTTTTGATAATCTGCATGGATATAGTATTTTTTGATTTAGTTCAAATTCCCCCTCAATATCCTGTCAAATTTTCATCTTTATGGGCGTAGCCTTAATTGTACTACTATAATAGTAGTAGTGGTAATAGCAGGGACGGCAGTAGCAGTGATAGTGTATTACTAGTAGTAGTAGTAGTAGTAGTAGTAGTAGTAGTAGTAGTAGTAGTAGTAGTAGTAACAATAGTAGTAGCATGTACATGTTGAACATCCCACTCATGATGCCCCAGAAGTTTTCTCTTGATACAGTAAGCCGTCCCAAAAATATTGCTAATACGTCCGTATCAACAATATGTATGGACATACTTTATTTTGATTTAGCTCATCTTCCCCTTACCGTTTCCTCAAATGTTTATTTCAATGTCCTCAGCCTTGACAGTATTCACTAGAGAAGAAAGAATTTTATAGATAGTAGTGGTAGTAGTAGCAGTAGTAGTTGTGGTAGCAGTAGAAGCACTGGTAGCACCAGTAGTAGTAGTAGTGGTTGCAGTAGCGTTCATTTATACCCCTTTTGATCAATTGATCATCGAATTTATCATTTCCCAAAAGTTGCAAATCAATATACTCGGCCATTCCTGGGCTATGTCATTTTGACAACCCATATACGCATAACGTGGTTTTATTTAGTTCAAGGCTCCCCTCAACATTTCGCGAAAGGCTCACCTAAGTGCCCTTTGTATTTTGGGAAAGTAAAGGTATAACATGTATACCTTTTTCAATAGCCTATACTACTTGTCAACAATGAACCAATTGCCTACCTTACATGAGCGCTGAGTGCTGTAGGGGGGAGGGGGTTGAGTCCCAAGGCATTATTATTGGACTTATCAACAACACTGAAGAAAATAGATATCCAAAAATTTCGATTGGATGTTTGTTTTGGGAAATGACGAGCGTGAGTGGGTAGGGGGTCAGTCGCCCTCAAACCCCTAATAAATCTTAAAAAGGCTACTATAACTTCTAATTTCCAATCAAATGAGCCACAAATAAAACCAAATAAAAGCCTAATTAAAAAAAAATTAAGCCCAAATGAAACACTATATTTCCCAAAGGCATAACTAACAACCCTTGCTCAAAGGCTCTGGGGGATGGGTTGCGTCAACTATTGAGGTATTGTTATATGTTCCTTGAAGTATTTTGAACAAAATGACTATTTCAGTATTTCAATCAGTTACGTTTAGGGAAACAGGGCATCGCGGGGCGGGGAGGGGGGGGGTAGTTGCGCTCCATCACTTTTTAAAAAAAGCAAAACTTTCAATGTCCAATCAAATGAGCCTCCTCTAAAGTTTATAAGACCCCCACCCCCTTCTATAAACAACCTTATATACCCCCTGGACCTAACTCACAACCCTTGCCCCCAGGTTCCGGGGGTTTGTTTCAACCCCAAAGGTCTTGATGTATAATCTTCAGGCTAATTTGAACCAAATTGATATCTCAAAATTTCTGTCGGACGCATATTGGAAAAAGAGAACTGAGGGGGACTAGTTGCTGTCCGATCACTTTTGAGTCTTAAAAAGGGCACTAGCCAAATGAATAAACCCACTCCAGGGTTTATACGACCACTGACTCCATAAAAACCATATTTGCTATTAATGGGCAACTAGTATAACTTATAGCCCTTGCCTTGAGGGCTGTGGGGGTTGTCATCACCAAAGACATAACTACTGGAGCTTCCGAATATGCTGAACAAAATGAGCATCTCAAAATGTTGATTGGATGTGCCTGGAGAAATGATAGGCGGTGGGAAATGGTTGCCCTTCAATCCGTTGGACTATTAGAAAGGGTCCTAGAAATTTTAGTTTCCTTTTGAATGGGTCCCTTTCGATGCTTCTATGACATTTCCTTCTATACGAAGTTCCCTGATAAAAAACAAAACATATAAATAATATATTGCGCCAACATTATTTTTTGTTTTAGCAGCGCTATTACGCTGTCTATGATTTACACAAAATCATATTTCACCACATAATAGGATTGCTAATAAGATAATACCATAGACACTAAGAATCTTTGAATTTAATTCTTTCATGCCTATTTCGCAATCGTAAGGTTCCTCAAAATTACGTGCTAAATATAGCACCTAGTGCGTTCGAATGATAGTCAATTATAAAGGTACTTATGTACGCATAGTCATGCTATTGTTACTATCACATGCAACAACTCATCGTACAAAAGCGAAACAGTTTAGTTCAACACATCTGCGTACCTTTTTTTTTTCGATGCTAATCCGTCCAAAAGTTTACTTCTTTTATAATGGTATCAATTCACAGAAACATAGAAGGGAATATTTTTTCTAAATCTAAGAGGGCAAAGGACAGTTTTTTTTTCGATTTTGTCGGTAAAAATGCCAAAAAGGTATTTTTTTCAATGGAAATACTCGAAGAAAGGTTTTTTTCGAAACATGGGGTGAGTGACTCCCTTCTCCATTCCAAATGTACGCCCCTTCCTTTTATTTATTATAATTTTAGCTATTGGATGTTTCAACTGGGGTCGATCATGGTCCTCTAGAAGCTGGGAGAGACGGACGAGGAGGTAAATTAGTCATTGAGTGTGAAAGTGACAAAGATTGTAAATTTAGCAGTGGCAGATGTAAAAATGGAGCTTGCAAATGCGTCAATTCGCAAATCTTGTACAATAACAAGTGCATGAATAGTAAGAATTTTTGTTCTATTTGTGGTAACTTTTTTGTCAATGGACTATTCTGAAGGAGACGTAATAGTAACCAAAGATGGGCACCTTTCAATTCCCCGGTCAATGTTATGCCCAAGGTCATATACAGAACTGCGTGAAAACACTACGATAATGAGATTTTTATTTTATGATATTCAGAAGATTCTATTAATCAGATTATCATGCTTCCTTCTATTTTCATCCACATTTTTAAATACAATATTCATTTCGCAGTTTTTATTGCTTTACAATGGAGTGTTACTATAAATTGGATTAAGAATAAAATGCCCATTTGACAAAGAGACATGATGAATCAATCAGTGAAAAAAAAATGGATAAATATATTGCTTAGGGCTATAATCTGACCCCACTAGGGGAGGGACGCAACTTTCATGGTAGTGACCGTTATGTTCGCAAAGAGTCTTGATTGGGGACTTGTATTGTGCTACTATTCTTTTGTTATTACAATGTTTCCTTCATAAGAGCCCATAGACAAGAATTTTCTCTATTTATTTTGTGCTAATCTATGAGAATTCAGACTATGTGGAATTGCCAATATTTTGTCACAATCAAAGTGACAGTCATGGCTTGTGTTACAAATGTAAAATATTGTATTACTAATACAATATCGTCTACCATCGCCGTTTTGGCACGACAACTCAGATCATGGTTGTATGCTACAAATCTTACATTAGATTGCTCACATAATATGATTGCCCAGTGTGGCACAGCACACTGACCATCAATCAAAGAGACAAAATAGAAAAGATTGCAGAAAAGGGCATGCAAAATAATTGTGGGAAGTGGTTATCTTGACTACGAGACGAGCCTCAAAGTTCTAAAAGTTGGAGACCCATAAAGAGAGAAGGTGTAAATTGGTTGTGGACTTCGGTCGGAAAATCCTTGACTCGGAAACACACCGTGATCTTCTTCCGGGTTTTGAGACACGCCAAACTCAACATTCCACCAGGCTCAGAGAGAGAACAAAAAACGATGCAAGGCAGGAACAACCGCTGATCCACTCATTCGAGCGGTACCTGAAGTCATTTGGTCCGTACTTCGTAAATCATTATAATGATGACTTGGAAAATAATTGCTAATAAACTATGTGCGAATTATTTAATTTTGTAGGTATTTTAAATTATTTTTGACCTCTGCTGTTATTTTTGTAATTGAGAAGAATATTAAGACAAAATAAAATGAATTTGAATTAAATGCTATCTTTTTTAGTGAGAATAAATGCTTCCTAGACAATGCTGCTGATAATGTAAAATTGAGATGGATAAGAGCAAACTGTTTCTATTCCAGGCGAATATAAAACCCATTTATTTCAGAATCTAATATTTTTAATTACAAATTAATCGCTAGTTCTATATTCTTATTGAATTAGATCTGGCAACTCATATGTACGGTATAAGGATTTTTATTTTAAGAATTATTTATAAGTTGTTCCATTTAAAATTTCCCTGTTTTTGTGGGAAAATAATGGCAGCCCCTCATAGTCTGATCTCTGAAAGATTAGCACAAAATAAATCGAAAAAGTCCTTTTCTATGGGCTTTTATGAAGGAAAAACTATAATAACAAAATAAATTTAGCACCATTCAAGTCCTCAATCAAGATTCTTTGCAAATATAATGGTCACTACCATGAAAATTGCACCCCTCCCCTAGTGGGGCTGAACTATAGCCGTAAACAATATATTCATCCATCGTTTTTCACTGTTTTTCATTGGTTGATTCATCGTATTTCTTTGTCAACTCTAGAACGTCCTTCCTCCCATGTTGTTGGAACTTAATAATTTTTTCAACTTTTTTTTTCATATCTTTAAAAGGCATTGTGTACACTTGTAACAAAAAATTATTATGTAGTTTTTTGGGAGTATGAAATGAAAATGGTATCCTTAATAAAACTTCACTCTTACCCCGTCAGTCAGCTGTTATGACAGCACAATTCAAAATCTAATGGGGTTTTTAGTAACTTAAGAGTTTCTTCGCCCTAGTTTTATGCACATAAAAAAAAATTGTCAAGTCATCAATTTTAAAAACTCCGAACAGATGAGTTTGTATTTCTATACATCAATTTATTCTTCATCCAACAAAGAATGAAATAAGATCGCCGTCTTTTAGATTCCATGACAAATTTGTGTATCAAATTTTAAAAGTCATTCTTTCACACAATTAATAAGAAAAGTAAAATCCACCAAAAAAAAAGAGAAGTGTGAGCCTGAGCATACTACGTGCATCTTTTAGTACTTAGAACAGATAGCGCAACAGGATGCAAAGTTTAACTCGTTTCGCAATATTTACTTTATCACTATTCTAACCAAGGACATACGATAATAATAAATTATAGACTTCATTCTTGTTTTTTCCTTTTATTGTCTTTTTCGGTTTATATGAATCAGTAGAATCTAAGACCTCACTTTATATTCTTCAATGCCAATATTATCTGCCATCTATAGTCTTTCTTTAATCTGCTAATTGTAATGGCTGTATTCTGTATTCTAATTTTAGCACAGGAAACGAAACAAGTGAAGTGAAAACTCTGGTAAATATTGTTCTATTAAACTTCATCTGTTTTTTAATCAAAAATAACTACCTACGTAAATTAAATTGTTAAAGGACGTAAGACAAATGCCAGTATTGCCGGGCACTGGCTTCGAAGAAAGCCAGTACCATCTATATTCTTTTATATTCTGTTAATTAGTATGGCTGTAAAGGAAGTATTTTAGCAGAGAAAATGAAACAATTGAAGTGAAAATACTGGTAAATATTGTTTTTTTAGACTTTATCTCTTATTTAATCAGAAATAGACTATCTACGTAAAATAAATTGTTAAATGACAATAAAATAAATGCCAGTATTGCCACGTACTGGAATTAAGAGATTGTCAAACTTTAGCTGTACCAACCTAAAAATAAGTTTTGCTTGCACTGGTCTCAGAGAATAGTAGTTTTAATTACTGGAATATCCTTACGCGACAATATTGTTCCATTTATTAACAAAATGGGCCTGAGAATAACCACTGACAGTTATAAGTGAAGTTTTTTTTAATTTGGGTATGGAGACACATACATTTACACTGCTTATTGCACATAATTTCTTAGAAAATATCTTCATAAACGTAAAAGGTACTAAAACAGTGGTTTTGTGTTCGTAAAAAACATAATCATGCATAGGATTCAAAGATTAAGCTGAGTAAGTAGCATGATCACCTAAATACAAGAAACTTCACCTAATTTTATTATTATAGTTTTATGAAGCATAGTAGCCTCCTAATGTTAGGGTAGAGTATTAATAAAGACTGAGAATGCAGTTAAGACGTAAAAAGCCTAGACTTAAGTCTTAAGGTTCCTATCCCGATGTCAAAGGATATTGAAAAAATAGGCAATCTAGCAGGTACCAACGGAATAAAGGTAAAAAATGTAATTGGAAGAAGAAGAAACGCCAGGACAGCGGGAATGAGAGAAGCTCTGACTAGACTAGGGTGTAGAAGTAGCGTTAATAAAGACTGAGAATGCAGTTAAGACGTAAAAAACCTAGACTTAAGTCTTGAGGTTCCTATCCCGATGTCAAAGGATATTGAAAAAATAGGCAATCTAGCAGGTACCAACTGAATAAAGGTAAAAAATGTAATTGGAAGAAGAAGAAACGCCAGGACAGCGGGAATGAGAGAAGCTCTGACTAGACTAGGGTGTAGAAGTAGCGTTAATAAAGACTGAGAATGCAGTTAAGACGTAAAAAGCCTAGACTTAAGTCTTAAGGTTCCTATCCCGATGCCAAAGGATATTGAAAAAATAGGCAATCTAGAAGGTACCAACTGAATAAAGGTAAAAAATGTAATTGGAAGAAGAAGAAACGCCAGGACAGTGGGAATGAGAGAAGCTCTGACTAGACTAGGGTGTAGAAGTAGCGTTAATAAAGACTGAGAATGAAGTTAAGACGTAAAAAGCCTAGACTTAAGTCTTAAGGTTCCTATCCCGATGTCAAAGAATATTGAAAAAATAGGCAATCTAGCAGGTACCAACTGAATAAAGGTAAACAATGTAATTGGAAGAAGAAGAAACGCCAGGGCAGCGGGAATGAGAGAAGCTCTGACTAGACTAGGGTGTAGAAGTAGCGTTAATAAAGACTGAGAATGCAGTTAAGACGTAAAAAGCCTAGACTTAAGTCTTAAGGTTCCTATCCCGATGTCAAAGGATATTGAAAAAATAGGCAATCTAGCAGGTACCAACTGAATAAAGGTAAAAAATGTAATTGGAAGAAGAAGAAACGCCAGGACAGTGGGAATGAGAGAAGCTCTGACTAGACTAGGGTGTAGAACTAGCGTTAATAAAGATTGAGAATGCAGTTAAGACGTAAAAAGCCTAGACTTAAGTCTTAAGGTTCCTATCCCGATGTCAAAGGATATTGAAAAAATAGGCAATCTAACAGGTATCAACTGAATAAAGGTAAAAAATGTAATTGGAAGAAGAAGAAACGCCAGGACAGCGGTAATGAGAGAAGCTCTGACTAGACTAGGGTGTAGAAGTAGCGTTAATAAAGACTGAGAATGCAGTTAAGACGTAAAAAGCCTAGACTTAAATCTTAAGGTTCCTATCCCGATGTCAAAGGATACTGAAAAAATAGGCAATCTAGCAGGTACCAACTGAATAAAGGTAAAAAATGTAATTGGAAGAAGAAGAAACGCCAGGACAGCGGGAATGAGAGAAGCTCTGACTAGACTAGGGTGTAGAAGTAGCGTTAATAAAGACTGAGAATGCAGTTAAGACGTAAAAAGCCTAGACTTAAGTCTTAAGGTTCCTATCCCGATGTCAAAGGATATTGAAAAAATAGGCAATCTAGCAGGTACCAACTGAATAAAGGTAAAAAATGTAATTGGAAGAAGAAGAAACGCCAGGACAGCGGGAATGAGAGAAGCTCTGACTAAACTAGGGTGTAGAAGTAGCGTTAATAAAGACTGAGAATGCAGTTAAGACGTAAAAAGCCTAGACTTAAGTCTTAAGGTTCCTATCCCGATGTCAAAGGATATTGAAAAAATAGGCAATCTAGCAGGTACCAACTGAATAAAGGTAAAAAATGTAATTGGAAGAAGAAGAAACGCCAGGACAGCGGGAATGAGAGAAGCTCTGACTAGACTAGGGTGTAGAAGTAGCGTTAATAAAGACTGAGAATGCAGTTAAGACGTAAAAAGCCTAGACTTAAGTCTTAAGGTTCCTATCCCGATGCCAAAGGATATTGAAAAAATAGGCAATCTAGCAGGTACCAACTGAATAAAGGTAAAAAATGTAATTGGAAGAAGAAGAAACGCCAGGACAGCGGGAATGAGAGAAGCTCTGACTAGACTACGGTGTAGAAGTAGCGTCTGCAGGAATATTCAGTCTTTGTCGGCTTGGCAGTGCAATGAGCGGGAATGAGAGAAGCTCTGACTAGACTAGGGTGTAGAAGTAGCGTTAATAAAGACTGAGAATGCAGTTAAGACGTAAAAAGCCTAGACTTGAGTCTTAAGGTTCCTATCCCGATGTCAAAGGATATTGAAAAAATAGGCAATCTAGAAGGTACCAACTGAATAAAGGTAAAAAATGTAATTGGAAGAAGAAGAAACGCCAGGACAGCGGGAATGAGAGAAGCTCTGACTAGACTAGGGTGTAGAAGTAGCGTTAATAAAGACTGAGAATGCAGCTAAGACGTAAAAAGCCTAGACTTAAGTCTTAAGGTTCCTATCCCGATGCCAAAGGATATTGAAAAAATAGGCAATCTAGAAGGTACCAACTGAATAAAGGTAAAAATGTAATTGGAAGAAGAAGAAACGCCAGGACAGCGGGAATGAGAGAAGCTCTGACTAGACTAGGGTGTAGAAGTAGCGTTAATAAAGACTGAGAATGCAGTTAAGACGTAAAAAGCCTAGACTTAAGTCTTAATGTTCCTATCCCGATGCCAAAGGATATTGAAAAAATAGGCAATATAGCAGGTACCAACTGAATAAAGGTAAAAAATGTAATTGGAAGAAGAAGAAACGCCAGGACAGCGGGAATGAGAGAAGCTCTGACTAGACTACGGTGTAGAAGTAGCGTCTGCAGGAATATTCAGTCTTTGTCGGCTTGGCAGTGCAATGAGCGGGAATGAGAGAAGCTCTGACTAGACTAGGGTGTAGAAGTAGCGTTAATAAAGACTGAGAATGCAGTTAAGACGTAAAAAGCCTAGACTTAAGTCTTAAGGTTCCTATCCCGATGCCAAAGGATATTGAAAAAATAGGCAATCTAGAAGGTACCAACTGAATAAAGGTAAAAAATGTAATTGGAAGAAGAAGAAACGCCAGGACAGCGGGAATGAGAGAAGCTCTGACTAGACTAGGGTGTAGAAGTAGCGTTAATAAAGACTGAGAATGCAGTTAAGACGTAAAAAGCCTAGACTTAAGTCTTAAGGTTCCTATCCCGATGCCAAAGGATATTGAAAAAATAGGCAATATAGCAGGTACCAACTGAATAAAGGTAAAAAATGTAATTGGAAGAAGAAGAAACGCCAGGACAGCGGGAATGAGAGAAGCTCTGACTAGACTACGGTGTAGAAGTAGCGTCTGCAGGAATATTCAGTCTTTGTCGGCTTGGCAATGCAATGAGCAGGAATGAGAGAAGCTCTGACTAGACTAGGGTGTAGAAGTAGCGTTAATAAAGACTGAGAATGCAGTTAAGACGTAAAAAGCCTAGACTTAAGTCTTAAGGTTCCTATCCCGATGTCAAAGGATATTGAAAAAATAGGCAATCTAGCAGGTACCAACTGAATAAAGGTAAAAAATGTAATTGGAAGAAGAAGAAACGCCAGGACAGCGGGAATGAGAGAAGCTCTGACTAGACTAGGGTGTAGAAGTAGCGTTAATAAAGACTGAGAATGCAGTTAAGACGTAAAAAGCCTAGACTTAAGTCTTAAGGTTCCTATCCCGATGTCAAAGGATATTGAAAAAATAGGCAATCTAGCAGGTACCAACTGAATAAAGGTAAAAAATGTAATTGGAAGAAGAAGAAACGCCAGGACAGCGGGAATGAGAGAAGCTCTGACTAGACTAGGGTGTAGAAGTAGCGTTAATAAAGACTGAGAATGCAGTTAAGACGTAAAAAGCCTAGACTTAAGTCTTAAGGTTCCTATCCCGATGCCAAAGGATATTGAAAAAATAGGCAATCTAGAAGGTACCAACTGAATAAAGGTAAAAAATGTAATTGGAAGAAGAAGAAACGCCAGGACAGCGGGAATGAGAGAAGCTCTGACTAGACTAGGGTGTAGAAGTAGCGTTAATAAAGACTGAGAATGCAGTTAAGACGTAAAAAGCCTAGACTTAAGTCTTAAGGTTCCTATCCCGATGCCAAAGGATATTGAAAAAATAGGCAATATAGCAGGTACCAACTGAATAAAGGTAAAAAATGTAATTGGAAGAAGAAGAAACGCCAGGACAGCGGAAATGAGAGAAGCTCTGACTAGACTATGGTGTAGAAGTAGCGTCTGCAGGAATATTCAGTCTTTGTCGGCTTGGCAGTGCAATGAGCGGGAATGAGAGAAGCTCTGACTAGACTAGGGTGTAGAAGTAGCGTTAATAAAGACTGAGAATGCAGTTAAGACGTAAAAAGCCTAGACTTAAGTCTTAAGGTTCCTATCCCGATGCCAAAGGATATTGAAAAAATAGGCAATCTAGAAGGTACCAACTGAATAAAGGTAAAAAATGTAATTGGAAGAAGAAGAAACGCCAGGACAGCGGGAATGAGAGAAGCTCTGACTAGACTAGGGTGTAGAAGTAGCGTTAATAAAGACTGAGAATGCAGTTAAGACTTAAAAAGCCTAGACTTAAGTCTTAAGGTTCCTATCCCGATGCCAAAGGATATTGAAAAAATAGGCAATATAGCAGGTACCAAATGAATAAAGGTAAAAAATGTAATTGGAAGAAGAAGAAACGCCAGGACAGCGGGAATGAGAGAAGCTCTGACTAGACTACGGTGTAGAAGTAGCGTCTGCAGGAATATTCAGTCTTTGTCGGCTTGGCAGTGCAATGAGCGGGAATGAGAGAAGCTCTGACTAGACTAGGGTGTAGAAGTAGCGTTAATAAAGACTGAGAATGCAGTTAAGACGTAAAAAGCCTAGAGTTAAGTCTTAAGGTTCCTATCCCGATGTCAATGGATATTGAAAAAATAGGCAATCTAGCAGGTACCAACTGAATAAAGGTAAAAAATGTAATTGGAAGAAGAAGAAACGCCAGGACAGCGGGAATGAGAGAAGCTCTGACTAGACTAGGGTGTAGAAGTAGCGTTAATAAAGACTGAGAATGCAGTTAAGACGTAAAAAGCCTAGACTTAAGTCTTAAGGTTCCTATCCCGATGTCAAAGGATATTGAAAAAATAGGCAATCTAGCAGGTACCAACTGAATAAAGGTAAAAAATGTAATTGGAAGAAGAAGAAACGCCAGGACAGCGGTAATGAGAGAAGCTCTGACTAGACTAGGGTGTAGAAGTAGCGTTAATAAAGACTGAGAATGCAGTTAAGACGTAAAAAGCCTAGACTTAAGTCTTAAGGTTCCTATCCCGATGTCAAAGGATATTGAAAAAATAGGCAATCTAGCATGTACCAACTGAATAAAGGTAAAAAATGTAATTGGAAGAAGAAGAAACGCCAGGACAGCGGGAATGAGAGAAGCTCTGACTAGACTAGGGTGTAGAAGTAGCGTTAATAAAGACTGAGAATGCAGTTAAGACGTAAAAAGCCTAGACTTAAGTCTTAAGGTTCCTATCACGATGCCAAAGGATATTGAAAAAATAGGCAATCTAGAAGGTACCAACTGAATAAAGGTAAAAAAATGTAATTGGAAGAAGAAGAAACGCCAGGACAGTGGGAATGAGAGAAGCTCTGACTAGACTAGGGTGTAGAAGTAGCGTTCTCTCATACTGACGTATGTCATACTAGCGTTCTCTCTCATACGTTCTCTCATACCAACTGAATAAAGGTAAAAAATGTAATTGGAAGAAGAAGAAACGCCAGGACAGCGGGAATGAGAGAAGCTCTGACTAGACTAGGGTGTAGAAGTAGCGTTAATAAAGACTGAGAATGCAGTTAAGACGTAAAAAGCCTAGACTTAAGTCTTAAGGTTCCTATCACGATGCCAAAGGATATTGAAAAAATAGGCAATCTAGAAGGTACCAACTGAATAAAGGTAAAAAAAATGTAATTGGAAGAAGAAGAAACGCCAGGACAGTGGGAATGAGAGAAGCTCTGACTAGACTAGGGTGTAGAAGTAGCGTTCTCTCATGAATCACGATGCCAATCACGATATTGAAAAAAATAGGCAATATAGCAGGTACCAACTGAATAAAGGTAAAAAATGTAATTGGAAGAAGAAGAAACGCCAGGACAGCGGGAATGAGAGAAGCTCTGACTAGACTACGGTGTAGAAGTAGCGTCTGCAGGAATATTCAGTCTTTGTCGGCTTGGCAGTGCAATGCGTGGTCAGCAGTAGGATTCGCATATATGAGACTGCAAAGGTTTAAAAATATGCCAACATTCTCATGTTGGTCCCAAGCTTCATAAGACTTGCCTGTTAACATGTTTTTAGTACCCCAGGTAATCGGAGTAAATTTTGATTCTGCCCTTCCTTACCTTTTTTGGCCAAATGATAATTTAGCCTCTCAGATGGTGTAAAGGGCTGAGAATCTTCATTATTATCTGTGATAATTCAAACGCATTTTAAATGTTCCTGCGTTGTCCATTGTAATTTGTTGCATTTTCTATTGGTTCATTCATAGTAAGTTTCGTTTGTTTTGGATTTATAATTTTGTATCATTATATTTATTCTTGTATAATTCTTCTCGTAGTTCTCAAAAGAAAAGCCTTTTTTTGCCCATTAAAAAACTGATACGGTTTTTGTATACGTTAATTACTGATATTGCTCATATTTCTTATTAGCAACATCGGTTATCTTGATTAATGTTAAATCATGGCATGATGAAAAAAATCATGTAGTTTGAGTAGTTCATATAGGAGAAGTCGCATATAAAATTTAGACTCCTTTTATTGCAAAATTGCCCTTCGATTTGTAATCAATCGCTATTATTCAAATCTCCTGAAGGCAAAAACACAGTGCACGTATGTGGAAGGAACTAGGACCCAGGGATTCGCAGTGGCCCATTTAATCGTAAACCCCGAAAATTTGACTTTTCAACAGGGTGTAGATTTGACTTCTTCAATTTTTATTCAAATAATCATCTTTAACTTTTGACATAATTCTTTGTGAGGCTGCAGAGTTGTTTGAAGCTACTAGCAATGTTGAAAGGGAGTAAAGTTGCCCCATGGTCAGTTTCTATCTAGAAAATACCGCTAGAAAATTCCCAAACAAACGAGCCTTTTGGTAAATTTCTATGTCGATCTGTTCCACATGATAAGGTACAGAAAAAAAATTTGGAAGGTTCGCTCTCTATTGAATGAATGATGTTACGATAACTATTATTCTTTTTTTTCTAGTTATAAAACAGGTATATACTTTAAAACCTGACTTGTGTTAAAGGACCCAACCGGTTAGACAGAAGAGTAATATCCTGGTTGCACCTGAGTATATTGGACATGGACATAAATCAAATATTTGTTTTAACTTTAAAATTCATAAAAAGGTGTTTCGTTTCATCCATAATTTAAATACAAGTTTATTGCACCACTTATGTAATCTTAACCAGAACCGAGGATATTTTGCTTTCTTTTTTAAATAACATATATGAGTGGCAAAGTGGCTTCTTCTTACTATTGGGTCCAGTCACTCCTTACTTATGGTTCGTTACCAGGAACTGCTTGATTGAGTAAGATTTAGAGCGACTTTCCAGGCAATGTCACAAATGTTATGTGAAATTAGAGACCATAAGTCACACTTTTTACTAGAAACCACAGATTTAAAAACAAATTGTGCTTTTTTCACTTTAACATCGATTTTTACTACAGAAATGGAGAATTTGGAATGAAAGGATTTTTTTGTAATAGACATCAACGTTAATTTGTTTTTAAATATTATTAATTTAAAATTTTTTCCAAAAAACAGTTTTTCAAAGAATAGTAAAGAGCTCCATTAAATCATATATCAACAGAAATAAAGTCAAATAATCTTTCAAGTGTAAACTAATACAAATCACTCTCAATAAGTAAGTGTAACTCAAAATAAACAGAAATTATAATGAATCGCTGAGTCAAGTTCAGATCGAGCAAAAATTAACATGATTAGGGCTGATAACCCCCATGCCTTCTCATGACCAGAATATCATTTGGGCTTTACTGAAAAAAAAAAAAAAAAAGCAAATGATCATGGATTGTCAGTTTAATTGACATACACTGATATTTATTCCTTAGGTTTTGACATTTTTTATCTGTAATAGTAAAGAAAAGTGAAAACATTTAAAATATATATATATTGTTTTCTTTTAACCTGAACACACTTACATTCTTTTTATTTATATAAATTGTACAAGCAGAATTAGTAATAGTACTAGCCCAAAAAGTCAACTTAATACCCCCAGTGTTCTCGATATATTGCTAAGGTGTCTTATTGGCAACCACAAACACAATACCTTTTGATTTAGTTTAAAGCAAAATTTAGTTATAAAATATAAAGGAGTAATTGTATAACTTTGGGGGTTTGACATGCCCAATATCCCTAAGGACATAGTTGCTGGACTGTTCTACTATGCTGAACAAAATAGTTGTCTCAAAATTTTGACTGAAAGTGTTTGGGGAAACGAATGGGCTTGGTAGAAGGGCTGATTGCTCTCCAATCTCTTTTTACTCTTATAAAGGGAACCAGGACGTTTAATTTTGAATCGAATTAGCTACTTTAAAAGTTTATATTATATTTATAGCTATTATAGAGTGGTGCTGCCTTTGATATTGCTTATATACCCTTTTGAAAGCCTGCATGCCTACAGTTTTTTTCGTTTAATTGAGGCTCTTCCTAAACGTTCCCTAAAAGTTTCATCTTAATTTTCTTAGCATCATTAGTTACAGTGAATGTCGTGGTAGTATTCAAAGTATACACATTGTGCCCTCTGGCTAGTTCAAAAATCCCCCACAACTTACCCTGAAAGGTCTAATTTAATAATATAAGTTGTTCATCAGATATTGCTTTGTTACCTTTTTGAAAGTCCACATCGACTTGAAAGTCGCTCAATAGTTTGTCTTGATTTAGTTCAAGATCCACCTAAATATTCCTTAAAAAACTTCACCTTAACGCCCTTAGCTTTCTCAGTAGTAATAATTGTAGCACTGTGTGCATAGCTCCTTGCATAGCTACAGCACACACTGAAAGTTTCAGCTTATTACCACCAACCGTTTATGAAGCATTGCTGATGCTTCCGCTTGACAACCTGTGTGGGAATAGTGTGTTTCAAGTTAGTTCCATACAGTCCCTATAAATCCCAATTTTTTCTGCTTAATATCCTTAGTTTTAATATCAGTAGTGATAGTAGTAGCAGTAAAATTAAATTATGGTAACCTAAGCTTTAGTGGTAGTAGTAGCAAGAGAAGCAGTAATAATATTAACAACAGTAGTAGTATGAGTAGAAGCAGTAGCATTAGGATGCAAATATTTTCTTTTGGCTAATTCAACATCCCTCACAACTAGCCCTGTTAGTTTGAACTTCACACACCAAACTGTTCCTAAGGTATTGTGGTTCCACCATTTTGAAAACCTGCACACGGACGGCGTCTTGTGATTCAACTCACCATCCCCCCTAGTAATTCCTTGAAAATTTCACATTCGTACCCTTAGGCATATTCGTAAAAGTTTTTCACAGTAGTAGTATTGATGTTATTAGTAATAGTGTTGAATAGCAGTAGTACTGCTAGCAATAGTAGTATTACCATTTTGGCTTTTGGTCAGTAGAACATCCCTCTCAGTAAGTCCTGGAAGTTTCAACGTAATACAATTAACTATCGCAATGACATAGCTGATATGTCCTTTTGATAATTTGTATGGTCATATACTTTTTTTTCATCTCAATGCTCTTAACCTTACAAGTAGTTGCCATAGAAGTAGTGGTGGCAGTAGTAGTAAATGTAGCAGATACAGTAGTATTAGCAGTGGTGTGCACTTATTGCCTTTTCGGGAGATAATTTACACATTGTTCCCACATTGCTCTTTACTCAGTCAATGATATTGTGCTACCTATCATGATATTCCCCTTTCAGAATTCTCTTGAAGTGTCAACTTAATACCCAAATCAATTTTTGAGATACATCATTTTGACAATTTGCATTTACGTAGCGTCTTTTGATTTAGTCCGAGTTCCCTTTCAATACTGGAAATTGAGGAGCCTGGAAGTAGTAGTGGTGGTAGTTGTAGCAGTATTGGCAGCATGCAAAAATTGCCCTTTTGATCATATCCCTTTTCCTTTCCTGAGTTTTCCGAATTGATGTATTCAGTTATTCCTGTGTTACAACCTTTTGACAATCCTTACACGCATAATATGTTTTGATTTAGTTCAACACTCCCCTCAACATTTTTTTTGAAAGGTTCACCTGAATGCCCCTCGTCTTCTTGGACAGTTAAGTTTAAGCATGCATACCTTTCTCAATAATATATACTATATCTAAACAGTGAATGAATTGCCTTGCTAACACCCCTTGTCCTGAGGACTGTACGCAGGTTGATATCCCCAAAGATATAATTACTGAAACGTTCAACAAGGCTGAACAAAATACATCTCCTAAAATTTTGATCAGATTTGTTTTGGGGAATTATAATCTTGGGGGTGGGGACTGATTGCCCTCCATTCATTTTTGTCTCTTAAAAAGGGCACTAGATCTTGTGACTTCGAATCAAATGAGCTCCATCCGATCCAAAGCTGATATGACCACCCGTTCCATAAAAGCCTCATATAACACAGGGCATAATATAAAACCCTTGCCCAGGGGCTCTGGGGTACTGTATCCACCCTAAAGACATTGTTATATGATTTTCAGACTATTGGTAACAAAATGACTATCTCAGAATTTCAATTGAGTGCGTTTCGGGAAAAGATGATGTCAGCGAAAGGGGGGGGATAGTTTCTCTCCATTATGTTTGACTCTTAAAAGGGAGCCAGAACTATACATTTCCAACCAAATGAGCCTCTTCTAAAGTTCACGCTACCACCCCTTCCCTAAAAACCCTATATGCTCCTGGGGCATAACCAACAACCCTTACCCCCAGATTCTGGGGATTCTGTCAACCCCAAAGACCTTATTTTATGATCTTTGGACTATTTTTGTACACATGGCTATCTTAAAATTTATATCGAATATATTTGTGGAAAATACGACATGGGGGGTGGCTGCCCCCCGATCACTTTGACTCATAAAAAGAGCACTAGAACATCTGAATTTCAATCAAACGTGCTCATTCCAGAGTTTTTACGACCACCCTTTCCACTAAAACCCTATAGGCCCTCGGGGCATAACTTACAAATATTGCGCTGAGGGCTGTTGGGGGTTGTCTTCCTCAAAGACATTATTTCCTGACCTTTCATATACGCTGAACTAAATGACTACATCAAAATTTATTACATTTGTTTAGGGAATTAATGGGCGTAGGGGGGGGGGGGACTTGTAGTCTTCCAATCCCTTTTGACTGATAAAAAGGGTACTATCTCTTTCAGTTTCCATTTGAATGAGCCTTTTTCGGAGTTTCTACGCCAACAAACGGCCATTTTAAAACTTCTATCAGATGCATTTCGGAAAATATAAGGTATGGAGTGTATCCACCCTCCAATCACTCTGGATCTTAAAAAAGGCACGAGAACTTCTGGTTACTAATTCAATGAGCCCCCTCTAAAGACTATACGATCACCATTTCTATATAAACCTTATGTGCACCCAGAGCCTAATTTGCAACCCTTGCCCTGAGGGCTGCGGGGGGGGGGGATTTTGTTATCCTCAAAGATATAATTTCCAGGCATTTTAACTACAGTAAACAGAATGACTATCTAAAAATTTTTATTCGATGCGGTTGGAGAAATGGTGCGCGTGGGAGGGAGTTAGTTGCGCTTCAATCACTTTTGACTATTAAATAAGGGCATTCAATCTTTCAATTTTCAGTTGAATGAGCCTGTTTCGAATTTTCTACGGCAAAAAATGGCCATCTCAAAATTCCTATCAGATGCACTTCGGGAAAATGAGAGGTGTGGGGCGGGTATTCGCCCTCGGATGACTCTGAATCTTAAAAAGGCTATTAGACCTTTAATTTACCAATTCAGTGAACCCCCTCCGAAGTTTATATGATCACACTTTCTATATAACCTTATATAACCCCAGGATATAACTTAAAAACCTTGCCCTGAGGATTGTTGGGGGGGGATGTCATCCTAAAAGACGTAATTTCCAGACGTTTCAACTGCGTTGAACAAAATGGCTCTCTTAAAATTTTGATTAGATATGTTTATAGAAATGGTGGGTGTGGAAGGGGGTTAGTTGCCCTCCAATCACTTTTGACTATTAAAAAGGTTGCTAGTCCTTTCAATTCCTAATAGAATGAGCCATTTTTGAGGTTTTTGTGACAATTTCTTCGATATGAAGTGCCCGGGTCTAACAAAAATAATAATGCATTGTGCCGTCGCTCTTTACATAGGCAGCGCTATTGCACTGCCTATGATCAAACAGTTCGTGGTAACGACCTGTAGTAAGGAGCGACCCGGCTCAATAGTAACCAAAACTCTAAAACATGGAATTTCGATACCAATAGCTACATCAAAAGAATTGTATTTTAATGCTGATTTTAAATATATAAGTATAATCAAGTTTAATCCTAACCCATCAAAAGTTACGAGCCTGAGAAAATTTGCCTTATTTTAGAAAATAGGGAGAAACAACCCCTACAAGTCATAGAATCTTAACGAAAATCACACCATCAGATTCAGCGTATCAGAGAACCCTACTGTAGAAGTTTTAAGCTCCTATCTACAAAAATGTGGATTTTTTATTTTTTGCCAGAAGGTAGATTACGGATGCGTGTTTATTTGTTTGTTTGTTTTTTTGTTTTGTTTTTCAGGGATGATCGTATCGACCCAGTGGTCCTAGATTCTTGCGAGAGGGCTCATTCTAATGGAAATGGAAAGTTCTAGTGCCCTTTTTAAGTGACCTTTTTTAAAAAATTTGGAGGGCACCTAGGCCCCCTCCCACGCTAATTATTTTCCCAAAGTCACCAAATCAAAATTCTGAGATAGCATTTTAATCAGCGTAGTCAAAAAACCTTATAACTATGTCTTTGGGGACGACTTACTCCCCCACAGTCCCCGTGGGAGGGGCAACTAGTTACAAATTTTGACCAGTGCTTACACATAGTAATGAGTATTTGGAAGTGTACAGACGTTTTCAGGGGGATTTTTAGGTTGTGGGGGGCGGGGGTTGATAGGAGGGGGATAAATTGGGGGAACTTTCCCTGGAGGAATTTCTCGTGGGGGAAGAAAATTTTCATGAAGGGAGCGCAGGATTTTCTAGCATTATTAAAAAAAAGCAATGAAAAAATAAATATGACAAAGTTTTTTCAACTGAAAGTAAGGAGAAACATTAAAACTTAACATGAACAGAAATTATTACGCATATGATGGGCTCACCTCCTCCTAATACCCCGCTCTTTACGCTAAAGTATTCTTAGTAATTTCAACTATTTATTCTACGGCTTTTGTGATTTAGGGGTCATTCTTAAGAAATTGGGACAAAATTTAAGCTGTAGTGTCAAGAGCGAGGTACTAACGAGGGGGTGAACCCCTTCATATACGTAATAAAAACATGAGAATACAGAAGTTCGTTACGTAAGCTAATTTGTAAGTTACATATAACTTTTACTAATAAAAACATTTGTAAAAAATTAAAAGTTCTAGTTGCCTTTTTAAGTAACCAAAAAATCGGAGGGCAACTAGGCCTCCACCCCTGCTCCTTTTTTTCTCAAAATCATGCGATCAAAACTATAAGACAGCCATTTAGCCAAAAAAATAAATATGCAAATTTCGTTTTATTATTCATCTGCGGAGAGCCAAAATTAAAACATGCATTGATTCAAAAACGTTCAGAAATTAAATAAAAAAAAGCAAGTTTTTTTAACGGAAAGTAAGGAGCGACATTAAAACTTAAAACGAACAGAAATTACTTGGTATATGGAAGGGACAGCTTCTTCATCAACGCCCCGCTCTTTACGCTAAGGTTTTTCACTGTTTTAAAAAGTAGAGTTAAGAGAAAGAGTCAAACTGTAGAGTTAAGAGCGAGGCGTTCATAAGGAAGCAGCCCCTTACATATACCAAGTAATTTCTGTTCGTTTTAAGTTTGAATGTCGCTCCTTACTTTCCGTTAAAAAAACTTGTTTTTTTATTTATATTTACGAATGCTATATCTTTGCCAGATTCGTCATACAGAATAAAAATTATAATGGTACAAGCTTTCATCTTTTCAAGTCTCTAGGGATTTTGTTGTAAATATTCTGTTTCTGACATGAAGTCTACCTAGATTTGGAGATTGAGCAGCTCGACTAACAGAGGCATCAATTCACGAAAACGTAGGGTGCAATAATATGTTTTTCTTATGATTCTACCAAAAGAAGTATATTTAAAATCTAGGCAGGGAGTGATTTTTTTCTTCAATCTCTTCCGGTAAAACACAAACCAGGTATTTTCTAAATATAGTAATGATAGAGCTCTTACCTGAAACGGACAATATATTATTAATGTTTTACTTGTTCGTAATTTTTACTTCGCTCATCAGTGTAAGTATAGTCATGTACGGTAATAAAGTATAAACAGTCTTGTTCCAGATGGAACCGAAGATGCTTTGCGGTCGCTAAAGCTGGAGCCTATAACAATCGGCTATGCATGTGAATCTGACTTTCAGTGTAGCCTTGCTGATCCCGAATCATTTTGCAATAGAGGGGTATGTGACTGCATTCTTGAAGGAAATGGCTTATGCGGTGCAAAGCAAAATGGCTGTTTTAGAAATACTTTCCAGGTAAAATAGCTCTGAGGATTTTACGCAAAAAAAAAAGATTAAAGGAAATATGAATTTAAGTCTGTGGTTGCAAATCCTGTTCTAAGGGATGTAAAATCCATAGTTGAAGGTGTCATCTTTTTATTGTTGTCTTTGTGCTAAAACTCATTGTACAAACAAAAAGACAAAGATGCGAATCAAAGAAAAAAAATAGAAGAACAGGAAAAAACGCACTTAGCCTACAACAATAAACACCAATCGATACAAAGGCACCTCCAAAAATTGCCCAATTTTATTTGACTTAAAGAACAACTTAAATCTTATTCGACTATACAGCAGTTAAGTAAGCATTGGAGTCCAAGGGTGGCATAGCTTCAATAGCTTGTTAAATTAAACATACACTTATTCCTGCATAAATGATAAAATTAGCAGATAAGAATTACGAGTCCAAGGGGGAAAGCTTAGAAAATATTTAGCAAAATAAAAGAAAAGAGGCCAATATTTTTACTTTTCCAAATCTGTACAGATTTCCCATGGCGGTGCAATGTACAAGCATTGTGGTATAGTATTATCCTTTCCTATATTACGAATGCACCAGTAAAAGAGAAGAATGTTATACTAGTCTTCCAAGAGACTGTTTGAATTATCTTACTGTTTACATGTTTGATTCAAGAGTTTCCAATATTTTACTGTCATCTCATAATTTTGATTAATGTCAAAAGGATACCAGAATATCACTAGAATATTGTATTCTTCTTCAACATGTCACTTGAAGCAAGAATTTGTAGAATTGGCCATTTTCCTTTTTTTTTATCAATAGATAAGACTAAATAATAAAAATTATAAATTATAATAATATCAATTATAAATAATAATATAAATTATAAATAATAATATAAATTATTTGCAAACATAGTTTACTAAGTATCGTAAGTGCCAATGGACAATCAATACGCAGCTTTATGCGGTCATGAAAGAGCTATTTTCTTGATTTTTCATTTTAATTACTGTTTTTTTAAAATAAATTTATTTGATCAATTATTGGCACTCTTGTCACGTTGGACTCACCCCTTCTGAAGATTTTTGATCTAGATTTTGTCATGATTAGCCATTATGGTCTCTGAAATTATTTAGAACTTAAGCTCATATGCGGTATTTAAAATATCTCACTCTACCGTTTCAAAAGGGGGCTAGAAATGTTGAGATTATTCTAAAACTGGATATAAAAAGATGGATACTTATATTGAACATCAAAGCCTAATTATACTTAGTAAAACTTTTATAAAGAGAAGATACGGCTAAGAATCCTAATAATTTTGATTAATGTCAATAATACCAGAATATCACTAGAATATTGTATTCTTCTTCAAAATATCACTTAAAGCAAGAATTTGTAGAATTAAATATTTTCCATTTTTTAATTCAATAGATAAGATTGAATAATAAAAATTATTAGAGTTTTTCCTGATCTAATATTTGTATACGAGCTTCATGACATTCAAGATAACTTATTTAACCTTTAATCAGATCCTCAGGTGGATCCGAAAAACCACAGCTTCAATCGTCATATGCAAACGGAGTTTACTAAGTATCATTTTTGCCAATAAACAACCAATGCGCAGCTTTATGCAGTCATGAAAGGACCGCTTTCTTCATTTTGTCTTTTAATTAATGTTTTTAAAAATAAACTTGCCAATTTGGTCAATTATTGGCACACTTGTCACAGTAGACCCACCTCCTCCTCAAGATTATGGTCTAGATCTGCCTTTGCTAACTAGTATGCAAAGTTATTCAGATTTTTGTCTCTGTACAAAGCATATACTACTTATTTAGTATATATTAAGTTACTTTTATTTATTTTATATTGTATATATATTAAATATCATATACTGCATAGTATTTAGCTATATTTTTTAGTGTATACTAAGCATAGTTAATACATACTATTTAGATCTCTTCAAGTAGCGTATTTACTTAGTATATACCATGTATTTTGTTTAGTATATAGTACATTTATTATGAAGCTATATAGTATATAGATATATCTATTTAGTGTATACTAAGTATATTTAACACATACTATTCATACCTGTAAAAGCAGCGTTTTTATTTAGTATATAATAAGTTTTTTATTCAATATATACTATATTTACGATATAGCTATGTAGTATATTGCTATATTTATTTAGTGTTTTCTAATTATATTCAGTTTATGCTGTTTATATTTCCACAGATAGTATATTTATTTAGTATACAGGCCTACTAGAATAATAATGACACTGTTTATCCTCATTCAAGTGTCGAAGCAGTGGCAGGTGCATTAGTCAAGTGTTCGTTTGTAATGGCAAGGAGGACTGTGAGGATGGTTCGGATGAAGAATGTAGCAGACCTTCGTGTCCTGTTGGTACAGTTAAGTGTACAAATGGGAATGGCACTGAAATTAAGTGCATATCTAGTGCAGGAAGGTGTGATGGGAAAAAGCAATGTCCAAGTGGTTCTGATGAACAAGGATGTTCCAATCTGGATTCAAGTAAAGCTGTTGCCTTATTTACTTTATTTTAAGTAAAATTAAATGTAGCAATTGAACTGTGTTATATCCAGAATTCTTAGTTTACTTTAGTCATTGTATTACTCCAGAATCTAATATGTGTTTATTTCTCTTTTTATGAAGATATACTTCTAATTGGAAGGGAACAGTTTGATAACTCGTCTCAAAGGCTAGGAAACCAAAAAAAGAATATTAGATTTATTAATATTTCACTAAAATCGAAGCGATTTAGAAAGACAAAAAACTTAACGTATTTTCTAACAAAAACTTGATGATTAAATTCAGTTAATCAAACATCTCCCTAATCTAACCCTTCCCTTAGTTTATATATCAAATTGAATAAAATAATTTAAACTAATAAGAAACCACCTTTAAACTTAAAACAATAATTATGACAATACAAGGGTTTTATTTTTTGAACAGTTTTGAAACCCAGGCCAGTAAAGAGAATTAGTGCCGCACTAAAAGAGTAAAACTTAGTCATTGCCAGAAAACAGTATTTTGAGGATTTCTAAGCGTGAAGTACTTTTCTATGAAGAATTTTTTTAATCAAATGAAAATGACGGCTTTATTTTTCTTTAGATAATTTCTAACTGTTTTGTATTTTGTTTGAGTTTATCCTTCAAAGCAGTTTCTGACTGTATTAGGTTTTGATATCTAGCCGTATTAGGTTAGGTTCTCTTAACCAAACACCCAGATCAGGGTGGTTAGAAACTCAAGTAGTTGATACATTCAACCCCAGGGAATCTCGTTTTATAGATCTTACCAAGCTCTAATAAAAGGCCAACCATAGAATCGGTTGAGCTAACGGCCCTTCACCTGAAAATGAGTACCACGAATAGTTATGTTTTAGCCATAGATCTGGACTTGCATAGAAAATATCGATCATTGTACGTCCGAAGGCATTCGCATGACGTCAGGAAGACTGACAAGCTAAACCTAATGGACCAAAGAGGGGCTGTGAAATACCAGTCGGAATGTTTAGACGTCATTTTTATAGACAATCCTTCTTTCCAACGTGTGAATGCTGGTCTCACTAAAAACCTGTCATACTGGCAGGAGAGAAAAGTGAAAGACAAAAATCATTCTTAGCTCTGATCTGGAGGAAATATGAGAAGAAATGTCTTTGGGACTGTGCTCAGTAGCCTTGCGAAAAAAATCATGTATGAAGCCATCTGTATCTGAAAGACAACTGAATATTTCTATCATAGGGGGTTATGCCCCTACCACTGTTCAGTGTTGCTCAGATGCCAGGCAACAGTTTCTCCTCCTGAAGCAACTGTTCTCGATGGTGAATTAAATGCGATAATGCATGACGATCCCGGTTTTTGGTATGGAGCCACTGGTCTCGTATTCCCCCAGCCTATTCAAAGAATATTACCTTTACATGCTTGAATTGTGCCAATCCCATGATCTTGTCACTGCAAAAATTTATTTCCAACGAGAAAACTGTTATCAGTATATGTGGTATAATAAAGACGGTCACACAAAAAAGAGCATTGCTTACATCATTATTTCAGACGCTAAGAATAATCACTGAAGAACTGTAGAGCCTACAGGTGCGCACAACTTAGAAATGCATACCACAGACTTGTGTTTACTGTTGTCCAGCTTCGCCTCAATGCCCAGCACAAAAAAATCTTTATGGCTGGTGTTGAAAACTAAAGCAGTCAGATACTTGTTTGAAGCTTAATTTTAGCATATCAAACCTCATCCATGCCCTTGGAGCACTTAACAGTATTGAAGACACAATTATGGCTCATTATCGAAAGATCGATTGAGTGTAGAACAGACTCATATACCGGGTCCAAACTTAATTTCTTTCATCAAAATCTGAGGAAATGGATCAAACAGTTAAAAACAATGACATAGGCAGTCTTTTAAACATCTTTAGTATCTCACAGAAAAACTTTAGTACCTTTTTTCTCTAGGATGAAGAGGCACCCCAGGTACCAAAGAAGACTCCTTTCTGATAAGAGTTCTCGTCTTGAGTGGTGGAAGGATCGTTTTTGCTGACTCCTCAATAATACTAACCCGTCTTTACCTTCCAATTATAGTCCCAGTCAATTTAGCTTTCACATATATGTACAAATATATGTTCCTCTAGACAAGGTTTTTGGCCCTTCAGAAATTCGAAGTATAGAACAACTAATCAAAATAATAAAGCTGCTGGCATCTGGAATTCAAGCTCAGGGCTACATAAATATGCTGGGCTCACAGTACTTTTGTTCTTGCACACCCCTTTCTCAATAATTTCGCAAACTGCAAATGTTCCAAAAGACAAGAGAAAGCATCATTATTCCTTATGGAAGAGAAGGACTCTAGAATTGACTGCACAATCTGCTTGAAAATAACCATTTTGTCTTTCATCAAAGAACTTTTTCCAATGATCTGACTAGATTGACGTACGGACATTATTCACAGAATTTGGCGACCAAAAGAAACTGGTGTTTTGTCGGACTGTTAAACCATTGAGCAGATTTTGACGGTTTTACAAATATCAGAAAAGGCGAGAATCACAACAAGCTACATACATATGCAGCTTGTCTTTACCTCTGCAGACTTTCATCCTCCATTTGACCCAGTCGACCGACAAGCTTTATGCTAGATTCTTGAGACTATTGGCCTCGCAGAGAAATATTTTAGACTGTTGAAAGCTCTGGTACTATGGGACAAATAGCTGCATACATATGAACAACCGTCATGAACCATTCTTTCAGATAGCAACAGTTATTAGTTAGAGATATGTAGTGGCTCACAAATTCTTAAACGTCATTATAGAGCATATTAGGGCAAATACCACTTGTTTTATATTCAGGCTCAAATTTGGGAATTATGCCATCTCAGACGCCAACTTTGCTGATGATTTGGCTATTCTAAAGGATTCCATAGAGTAACTGCTGGAAACACTCCAAATTCTGCAAGACGAAGAAGCAAGAGTTGGATTTCCGATAAACTGGAGGGCAGGTTAAACCCACCCATTAACAGGACTGGGGATTTTCAATGCCCTCGTTGGCTCTTTAACACTATATGAAGGTGAAGTGTGACAATTATCTGTCATAATTCTCAAGACAACAGAAATTTTTCTGTTAAAGAATCGAATCAGGATTGTGGATTTGTGTTTGTTTGACTTAGTTGTAAACAATTTGTTACTTCAGCTCACCAATTAGTTTTAGTTTTCTACCCAAATAGCCGAACAAAATTTATGTCAGTTTAGAGACCTTCTTAATATGCATCCACACCTACTTGAAAAAAATATCCACTGTGTCCATCCTTCATAGCTGGTTGAAAACTACCTCGCGGTCGACCAAATAAAGACTGCTCTGACAGCCTGTCCAAGTTTTTGGTGCTAGTGAAATGAACTTTGACGAAGTACATGCACTTGCCATAGACCGAAGCAAAATCACACTCTACGCCAAGCAGTGCCCGATGGGAGACTTAAGTCAAAAGTAAATCAATTAGTTTGTAGTTATTTGTTCAGAATAAAAAATCCACCCTTCTATTTTTTAGTTTTTTTAAAGAAAACTCAGGTTTGTTATTTAACTTTTTTTTCACACGGTATTAGCATGTATTAATAGTGTTAACCCTGGTTAATAAAGCTTCATAAATGTAATATCCAATCTAAATTAGTAATAAGGTAGTAATGGTCAAGGAAGGGATTTATCACTGTATTCAAACTCCCAAAATTTATCACGGAATGTGATACCCAAAATTACCAACTCTAGTGGAAATCTAGTTATTATTTGGGAAGTACTTACATAATAAATTTTGATATTCCACTTCTATATTACAATATTAATTTCAAATTTGTAATTTTTGAAGCTATGGATAATTCAATGTCGACTTTGATGGAAATCAGCCCCTATTTGTATAAAGTATATCTACTGTATTTTTATTTCGACTTCAAATTTAGAGTATATGCCTAGGAACTGTAAATAAGAAGGTTAAGAAATCCTTAAATACCAGCTTGGTAAAAATTAAAAACTATTTATGAAATATACACTTGATTTTTTTATTTTGAGTTTCTATAAAAAATTTCCAAAACATGTTTATATTTAGGATCGTCATGCTGCAATCTCAATGATTTTGAACCATTTGAAAAATTATTTACCATAATTATCATAAATTTTAGTGATTTTCTTAGTCTTTTGTTTCCTGATCGCCAGGCTCGTTTGTTTTATTTTCATTTTAAGGATTTTTCATCATTTAAGGGTGTCCATCAAACACATTTCCATGTAAAGACGGGACCTGTATTCCTGAATATGGTTTTTGCAACGCGATAGCATCATGTCCCGACAAGTCTGATGAAAATATTTTCGCGTGTCAGCAAGAATTCCACCAGGTTGACTACTGTCCTTTTCGATGTGATAATGGCAGATGTCGGTCACGGTCCATTCTTTGCTCCGGTACAAATGGTTGTGGTGATAATAGTGATGAAAAGAAGTGCAAGATTTGTAGTA
Source organism: Artemia franciscana (assembly GCF_032884065.1). NCBI lineage: Eukaryota > Metazoa > Arthropoda > Branchiopoda > Anostraca > Artemiidae > Artemia > Artemia franciscana. Next base: position 154,775 of record NW_027062647.1, on the reverse strand, counting down.
AGTTCTTATTCTTGCACAATTAAAATGTTTATTTTTACGTAAGATGTATGAATATAGTAGAGGGCCAAAGACTATAACTAACTTGTCTCGGCTGAAAATTACTTTCTATTAAAATATTGTAAATATATTATTTTAAACATGATAGAAAATTGTTCTATTTCTTATAAGTTAATGATTATTCATAAAATTTGTGATCAGCTATTTATTGGCAGTTTCCAAATGATAGTAGGCTGAATTGAAACAATCAGATTGCCAAAAAGTTTGACTTTTAATGTCAGAAGTAATTTACCATAAGAAGCTCAAAAGGAGGGAATTTAAACGTTATAGGAGATGGGGCAAATTCGAGCCTAGAAAAAACCTTGGGTGCAATATAGAGGATGATACAGATTTTCTAAAGCGAGGTTAGATCAAACCAATTTTGTGTCTTGATAGTAAATAATATTCTATAATGGAACTTTGTTTTCTACGTCCGTAATTGGCGTGCGTCACTTCATATTTAGTCAATGAAATATTTTTGTTTTTATATTGGACAAAGAAATGGAAATTATCGAGGGAGAAAAAGAACAGTGTAGTAAAAAAAGAAGGGTAAAGAAAAGAAAGGAGGAAGCATTAATTGTTGTAATGTAAGAGCTATATCAAGACGTGTAGTTTTCCTGTTTTACATATAAAAAAAAAAAAAAAATATCACAGTCTTGTGTGCTAAAATTATACTTTAATCCAATACAAAACTAAAAATCAAACATTTAATGATACCGAATTTGATCATACTGCTAACATATAGTGAAATAACTTCAAGCTGTACAAAATTGTTCTAGATTTGTGTGCTTGTCCAGAAACGGCTGTTAAACGAAAAGCCATTTGTTATATATATCTTGAGTATTGTTCAACTTTATTGTGAGTTTTTTGTTAGAGAGTGGGGTATTTATGCTTCCCTTCTGTATCCTGGGTTGCAGGTTGGTATGACTTCATAATATTTTACATTAATCCCAGTCTCTGAAGCAGAGCTTTTGGATGTATGCTATGCGAACTATTTATTCTGTTTGTTTTCCAGTTTTGTACTTATGAGGAAAAAATGCCACCACGCTTTACTTTGCTGAAACTGCTGAAATTCTGAGGTAATCTGTGGAGGTATTTGGTAGTTCTGATTGTTTTATTGATTATACCAAATTTCTTTTGCTACGGATATCAATTAGGATATTTTAGGTTGATAAGCCTTATTCTTCAGTGCAAAATGACCCAAAATGGCTCTTAGCCATGGAACAATTATTATTTTAACCTGTTTTAACTAGGAAATTTAGTTAAAATTTTTGATTCAAATAAACTCTCCCCAGACTTACTATGACCAAAGCTTGATACGGTTAGTTCTAAGGAAAAAATTAATAAAACCATGTTAAAAAAAAGAACACTTTAAATACTTTGTTTTTTTAGACGGGCTTTTTAACTTGAGAATTTTACTGGTATGATTCTACTGAGGTTCTGGTCACTCCCTTGGGGATTTGTTTACAATTATCTTCAAAATCAGAATATATTAGACCTTAGAATTATCTTCTAATTTTTTATGTTTAAATCTAGCTTAAATGGGACAAGGATCATCCGTTAATAGGAACTTAAAAGCAATGTTCAAGTGGCAAGAGTATTGATACATCATATCATGGGCGTACGTAGCGTATTGTCTAGGGAGGGGGGCAGCCAACTCTGTGATGAAGGGCAGGGGGGGGGGGGATAGCTGAAGTTGTATTGGCAATTCACAAAACCATGCATTGCCAGCAAGTTCTCTCATACCTATGGAATCTTTATGTAATAAGTAATTATTAATAAGTGATTTATTAATAAGCCATATCTAGCCATAGTCATATCCATATCTATTTCAGCCATATCTAGCGGTAAATATGAAATTTGGGGGGCAGCGGCGTCCTGTGTATACTGAAATGATTTTTAATTATGACCTTAAATGAGGAGCTAAATTCCTTATATTATGTCTTTCCCTATATTTATAGCAACAGAAGAAAAGTCTTGTTGATTTCGGAAAATTTGAAGACACAATGATGCCAATAAACCTGTTATAGTCATGTTTTAGTTCCTAATGATGAAATATATATGGGAGGACGAGGACGAAAAATGAAAAAGAAAATCTCTAAAAAGATATGAGGGTTGTCAGGCCTAAATACACCCCTATCTCTTTACGTGTCTGTGTATTTCTTTAATCTACAAAATTTAACTTAGCAGAAGTCTGTCTGAAATAGGAGAAGGACAACAAATGTAAAAGAAATTTTTGAAATAAATTATAAGGGGTGTCATACTTAAAAACACTCCTATCCGACGATGTTGTTATGTATTTCTTCAATCTACAACTTTATCTTTGGAAACGTCTGTCAATTATTTTGTTTTGTTTTACAGAGTGTCCTAGAAGAAAAAAGAGACCAGGACCATATGTAGTAGCAAGCAGCACTAAGTGGCATATTATACAGGCGAGACCCCGTCTATGGCTAAACCGTATTGTGTTTTGGTAAAAATTGCAATCAAGGAAAATTAAATGAGCTGCCGAAAAAAACAACAAAAGTGCCACATAATTTTACGCTAGTAATTTTGTATTTATTAAGAGACTCCTTATTAAATATTTAATTTTTTAGACAACCAAATTTTTTTTTCATGGCTTGTGATAATAGTGGTCTCACAGAGAAACAAAGTTAACTTGTTTAAATTCAACGAGTAAAAATTGGTGGTTCTTTTTACTGGCACAAAATTCCATACAAAAGAACAAATCAGGTTTGAATAGTATACATTCATCGTTCAAAAAAAAATTTTTGATCCAAGTTTCCCGCTTAACAGAGTTATAAAAGTAATCAAATTTAAAAAGGTGATGCTCATCTCCAGAAATAAAGGAAAAAAGTGATTAGCTTACGAAAGTCGACTCCCAAAAAGACATAAACGGTTGGAATTGAGAAGCACTTTTTTACACAGAAGAATAAGACAGTGTTCCTCTCTCTCTCTCTCGCTTTTTTTTTATGACTTCAGCTTAGCAGCTGGTCACGCCTAAAATTAATTATATACTATGGGTACATCCAGGGGCGTAGCTAGGTAGGTGTCTCTAAGAAGTAATTAAAATGAAATGAGAATATTACAGCGGATAAAAATTGTAACTAGACAATAAAATCTTGAAAAATATATATCCCCGTTAGATAATAAAAGTCATAGTCAATATTTTCCGATGTCTTAAGTGATTACCAAAAAAGTAATTGCTAAGCTGTTTTAAAGAGAGAATTAAAAAAGTAACGTAGATGAAAAAGGCTGTAGTTTGCCTTAACATAATTTGCTATGCTGATCCTACTTTTTAATGAAGCTCAGCAAACAGCTCTAGTCAAATATGTTTGTGGTTTGGAAATTTCAGATACAACCTTTAACTGTAAAAGCAATTATGTTCTAATGAAAGTCAGAGCATTTTAGCTTCATACCAGTACATCATTATCACAAGAAAATAAAGAACAAAACAATGCATTAAAAAATTAATACACACTAAAATATAATGTAAGACAGATAGAAATAAGTAAATAATATACCAAAAAAAAGAAGAAAGAAACTCAGATTTGAGACCCTACGTCACCGTATCGGCTTTCGTTTCGAAGCAACAATTTTAATTTATCTGACTTGGGCTTTTTTTGTTTTGTAATTTTGAATAGCGTTCTTTTTTTCAATTTCTATATTATTTTCTAACATGTGTTAAATCTTTAACCTGGTTTATTTTTTTATTTCTCTGTTTTTTCTGTCGGCAGTGGCTTCCAAATTTTAGACGATTCCGCTTTTTTGTGTTTACTTTGTCCCTGGGCTTAGAAACCGTTAAATATTGAACTAAAAAATATATTCCAGCTATGAAATAAAATACAAGGTGGTCTCTGGTAGGGACAAATTTGCAGAAAAACTTCACTTCTAGAGAAATAAAGCAAATCAGTTATTCAGGCACAATGGAACGTTGCAAATTAAGCACTGCCATTTTGTGTAATGAGGCTTAAGATTTGTACTATATTGAGCATATTTTTATGAAGTACCATGAACAGGTAAGTGCTTTGATTGATTCAATCTCTTTTCTTGAGGTTCTTGAGGCTTGAATTTGGGGATAACTTCCGATTTGCTGGTTGTCCGACCTCTCTCACCCTTGCAAGAATAACTTTCAACCATACCAGTGACAATGCGACATATAAAATCCTTCAACGTAATCCTGTTAGCATCTAGTATAGTCGACAACTTTAACAAGACAAAGGCATTGACCGTTGTAATGTCGACGAAGTGCCACAGTAGGTGGTGCCACCACTTTCTTTTTTTTCTCTCTATTGCATAGAGAGACTTCAACATATCAGCTTTGTTGACGCAGCCCACAAATTTGTTGCATTTGACGACCAGATTTGGATATGTAACTTGGGTAACACATCCATCTTTCTCCATCCTACTGATCTGTGTCACTTCCCCTCCTTTATGAAACGTCGAAAGAAGCTGTTTACATCGTTTGCCCTTCCAGCTTACAGAGTAGGTTTCATCCGATCTCACATCGTATTCCAAATCACCTCGTCTCAGCTCTTTTTTGGCTTCGAGTTTTGGTGGACCCTAACAGTATGCACGAACTTTATCACAACAGTAGAGCTTGTTGTTCTTCATTTTTTCCATGAAGTTCACTGAACTGAAGAAATTGTCAAATAAATGTGAAAATTTTGCTTTCTAACTCCGTCGTAAGATCTATAACTACTCAGTATCCAAGTCCAAACTCGGTAGCATCATCTAACTTCCCAGTGTAGACCTGAAAATCACAAACAAAACCATTATCCATTCCTGAGAACTCGAAGTTATAAGGATGCAAATAATCCAGTTACAGTCCTGTTTTAGTTCATAGTGATGAAATTAACATGAGAGAAGGAGGACAAAAAACAAATTTACAATAAAATAAAAGGGGTGTCAAGCCTAAATACACCCCTATCCCGTAGCATGGCTATGTATTTCTTCATATATAAAAGTTATCTTAACAAAAAAGTCTATCAGGAGGTGGAGAAGGAAAAAAATGTCAAAGAAATTCCTGAAATAAATTACGAGGGGTGCCAGGCCTAAAAACACCCCTATTCGGTGCGTTACAATGTATTTCTTTAATCAACAAAACTTGTCTTTGATAAAGTCTGTAAATTATTTTGCTTTGTTTTCTAGAATGTCCTCAAAGAAAGAAAAAACAATCAACAGTGAATTAAAAGATAGGTCAGAGTAGCAAATGCAATGAAATACTCTTAAGAAAATTTCTTATCCTTTGCTTATAGAAGACCTAACAATTGATTTTATAGTTGTGTACTCAAGGCCTCAGTGAAAAAACAATTAGTAATTCAATCAGTAATAAAACATAAAATAATTCACCAGTACAGAATGAAAATATGTTCCCTGCAAAAGCAAAGTTTTGAGTAATTGCATTTGAAATTACTAGGCTTCTTTAGAAATTCTACATCCAAAATTTCTAGTTGTCTTTATCTGTAGGTTGTCTTGAAATACAGAAATCCATGGTAAACCAGAACCATGTGTAGTGGCAAGCAGCAGTAAGTGGCATATTATATAAGCAAGACCCTGTCTATAGCTCAACCGAATTTTATTTCAGTAGAAACAGTAATCAAGCAAAACTAAATGAGCAACTGAAAAATATTAAAATGCTGTATCATTTTATTCTTGGGATTTTGTGCTTATTAAGAGGTTTCTTATTAAAATATTAATTTTTCTAAAAACTACAATTTGGTATATTTTTTTGGGCTTATGATAATAGGGGACTCTCAGAAAAACAAAGTTAATTTGTTTAAATTCAACGAGTAAACCTGGTTCTATTTACTTGCAGAAAATTCCATGCAAAATAACCTATGAGGTTTTAATGGTATGCGTTCATCGTTCAAAAAAATTATTCGATCCAAGTTTCCTGCTTAACAGAGCTTTAAAACCAATTAAATTAAAAAAAGGTGGGTCTTCTCTCTAGAAATAAAGGAACAGAGTAACTAGCTTGCGAAAATCCAACTAACAAAAAGACGTAAACGGTTCGAACTAAGACATATTTTTCAAGTTCGAAGAACGATTAGTCAGTCAGTTACAAATTGCATGCTTGAAAGTTAAACATTGTTTCTACAAATGTGACTACCTGGCGCGGGTAGATATAACCAACGGACGTGAGTGTGGGATAGCCGGAACATAAGTTTTCTTTTATTATAACGCTGTAGTCTTTTAGCAAATAATTTGAAATCACATGACCTGGCAAAATAAATAAATGAGCATCCCAAGTAAAGCTGTCTTGCTACGCAATATATTAAGGGTAATTTAAAGCACGAAGACTTAAGAAACTCTAAATTCTGGTATTGAACTATCACAGTGCAATTTTATATGCTCAATTGCTTGAACAATACAAGTATAAAGCTATAAAGCTGATGAAGCTTGCTGTATTTCAGATAGGCCTGACCTAAGACTTAATTGATTTTTAGGGTAAAATTCTGGTTTAGCTAATTTTTGCTGTCTTAAAAAGGGGTTAGGCTAGGAAAAATGAAACTTTCAAGAATGGGTGAACAGACTAAAGTCAGAGGTGCCATTTTTTTGGGGGGGGGGGGGGTCAGGGGGGTGGGCAAATTTGCCCACCCCAGATTTTCCAGGAGGGCCCAAGCTTCCACCACAAAGGTCCTTTTCTGGCCATAATTATCCATTATGTCTAATATAATCCATTCTGTTCAAATGATTTGAACTAACTGCACACCTATTAGCCAAAGAGCATAATTACCTGACAACCCTTGGGGTAATTATGCTATTTGCTATTAATCATTGTAAACTTTGAAAGAAGGCTAGATTCATAATAAAAGTCTCAAATTCTGTCAAATGCCCCATGCCCACCCCAAGATTTGGCCCAAATGGCGCCTCTGACTAAAGTAGGCTATGTTCCAGGAGGGTATTTTAAGGTAAATCTGCCATATGGCCAATATGGGGGCAAAGTTCATTTGTGATGCAAATGAATGTTACATCTAGATTCAGGTTGCAATTCTTGCTATATATTTGCACATTAGGAGGGGGAGAGTGTTATACACTCTCTAAACATAGCTTAAGGTTATAAGAAATTCATAAATTTCTTAGAAAAACTGTAAAACCAAGGAAGGAAGTGAAGAGAAAGCTGTAAATATTTTTCAGTTCATATAATTGACTTACCAATACAGTGAACATACCACTTGATGCCTTTTTTATGTTCTCTATGAATACAATAATTGTTTCTATTGCAAATTCAAATTTAAGCACTTTTTGAGGATAAAATTCTAGTTTATGGACTTTTGGCTATCTTCAAGGACAGGTCTAAAGGCTAAAGTATGTCCTGGGAAGGTATTTTGAAGTACCCACCTCTACTCCTCCTTCTAGAGGGTCCTGTCTTTTGATGACCTTCAAAAATATGTGTCTTATAAATGTGAAACCTTGCAAAATAGATCTTCTGCTTGAATGAAGTACAACAAAATTGTTTTCAGCTTCACAACTTTGCTCAATCCCAATTTATAAGGTTTTCAAGATATGCAAATATATTCCCCAAATTTTGAAAAAAATACTGATTGGCCCAGTATTCTACTCAAATAACAGGAATTTTATTTTGAGAACTAAAAGCAGAGAAAAAGCAACTGGCAACTAAAAGTTAAGGTAAAATGTTGTTTTGTCAAAATTTCAATAGGTATAAACCTGTCATGTATGCAAATTTCAGGGCCCTCTAGAGGGAGAAGGAGTGGAGGTATGTACTTTAAAATACACTCTTGGGATGGGCCTGTAGACCAATCCCTGAAAGTTGCATTATCCTAACCTAACCCCTTTCCAAGATAGCCAAAAGTCACTAAACTAGAATTTTACCCTTTTTGAGCTCTTACAAATAACAAATTTTCAATTAAAGTATGCATTATTGGTTGTTTTGATAAAATAATACTATGTTTTTGCAGTGCCAAAATTATTTATAGTTAGGTAAGGTTAGTTAGGTTACATTAGGTCAGAAAATGCTATATATATATATATATATATATATATATATATATATATATATATATATATATATATATATATATATATATATATATATATATATATATATATATATATATATATATATATATATATATATATATATATATATATATATGTATATATATATATATATACTGTCAATCAGGTGGTACCCCATTTTGTAGTACCCTACCTATCTCCACTAAGTCTCCTTTTAGAGAGCAGTTTCCTTAGATGACCTTTAAAAATCTTTGTGTTATGAAAATGAAACCATGCAAAACAGATTTTCTGCTTATATAATGCACAAGAAAATTGTTCTCAGGTTTACAACTTTGCTTAATCCTAATTTATGAGGTTTGAAAAATCTGCAAAAATATTTCCTAAATTTAGAAGAAAAAACCATTGATATACCTTAAAATTCTAGTCAAATGACAGAAATAGCATTTTGAGAGCTAAAACCAAAGGAAAACAACCTTATAACTAAAAATTAAGATCAAAAGTTGTTTTGTCCAAGTTTCAATAGCTCTAGACCTGTCAAATAGGCTAGGCAAATTTTTAAGACCTAGAAACTAGAAGAGGGTTTACAGGGAAGTTCGGCAATACCTTCCCAGAGTACATTTTTGGCCTTGGACTTATTTCCAAATAGAAACAGTTGGCATTATTTCTGTTGGCATATTTTCAATAACCATACAAACAGCTTTATTGTTCAAATTGACATGTACCACTTTTGGACAGAAGATGGCAGTGTCCTATCAGCAATCATGTTGTGCCAGTTTGGATTTAAAAATACAGCTGCCAAACAGAGTAAATCTGCCATGGTCAAATTGTTTCCAACCAAACAATTCTGGCTTGATGAAATGTCTTCAAGTTGTTTGATGAATGTTGGAATCTGCTGGGGCATATTCAAAAGATCATTAGACAATGTCAACCATTGGTCCACTTCAGTTCTTTCTATCAATGTTGATCCTTACAAATGAGGAGCATATTGTCTTATTAGAAATCAACATATTACTCCACTTCAAGTGATGATTACATCATCATTTGCTATCAATTTGGTTTCACTGGTCCATTTCAGTAAATATTTTCCTTCTATTGCCACTTCAGCCATGAGGATTGCACTTAAAGGTGGATTCATCATAGATGCAGACAATTCCATGGTTTACAATTAAGTGAATTGCAAATAAAGCAATGGACTAGATATTTATTAAAATGTTAATAACTAGCCTGATCCTACAGTCCACACCAAATGTTATGAGGTTTTTTTTTGCAATTATGTTATGGGGGTTTTCTTGAAATGATTTAAGTTGTAGGGTGTTTATTGTTCATATAACTTATGGGAGATTTAACTTAAGATGACATCATGGGAGTTAAATAAGTGAAGGATTAGAACTAAGGGACTCGGTTAATAATACCCAATGTACTTGGTATAGAATCATCTTAGCATATAGATTCCCTTGAGAGCATTCCTAAAGACTATGAGAATTATACCTGGCGTCTGGATTCACAAGCAAGAACAATATAATAATAAGCAATGAATTTTATTTCAGTGCTGACATACAAATTGTCTGGTAGATGCACTTCAACAAGTAGTGTATTAGAACACACATAAACTCTGTCTTATACGTAAAATATTGTTCCTGTAAAGGAACACTTCACTAACTGAGCCTGGGCATTGACTAACTTAAAAACATTCTGTCTTTTTTGTATATATTTGCTTGCTATGGGGTGTTTGACCTCCCTCTAACCATATCTTGAAACCAGAATTTCATGGTTTTGCAATTTGCAAAATGAACCAGGATTTCACAATTTTGCAATTATGTTCCTAATGAGGTATTGTGTTATTGTGACATTAGCTGCTAACTTCAAAGGGAGGTAACTTCAAGATCTATTTGACATATGCTCTATATTTATGGAGCATTATATCTGGTGTATAATTAACACTTGCTTGTGAAGTTGGTTGTGAATTCTGCTGAAGTCACAAAGCAGTAAGAGTTAATTTTTGTATCATGTTATTTGTCTGATTACTTTTAGGATAGTTTTCAGCTAAATTTTCACTATTCAGACATTGGGTTGCAAAGCAACAATTTTCAAACCCATAGATTGTAGGGGAATCAAAATGTTAATATCATGATAGCACAAGCACCAATCTCCTGATTCTCTTCCTTTAGCTGGGAGTGCTATGTGTGGTTAAGGGCCAAAAATTTAATCCTTCATGTTTTTTCTCCCCAGAATTCTCCTGGTATCCATTTGAAGCTAGCTGGACTCTGACTGAGCTTTTGGAGTCAAACTGCTGACCCCCATTCCAAACCAAACAATTGGTAACATCTGGTCATGAAAAACTGCCCCAAAAGATATTAGACATTTACCCACCACTTCAAAATTTGAATTAGAGCAGAATCTCTGTTAAACCACCTCAAAAGGGATTGTTTCACCAATTAACAATTTAGATTTTTCTAATTTTTATCAATAAGCATGTGATTACCTAAAATATTCTAACAATAAAGCTTACAACACTATCAATTTCAAATGCACTGATAGTCAATAGCAGACCCTAATCACAGATGAACACTTTAAGCTAGAGCCATTTCAGAATTCTGGTGAATCCTGGACATGGGATCTTAAAGCTGGAATAATGTATCTAAGTTGTTGATAGACTATCATGTGTACATTCAGGCAATTGTTGTAAAGTAGAGTAATGAAGAAAAGAAAAAAAGACAGTACAATAAGAATAATATGACATTATCACCTGAGAAAACAGTTGGTATGCTTTTCTAAAAAAATAATAATACTGCAGTACCACATTTAAATGTTGTAAATCAGCCTATTAGGCTGGATGACTCCTTCTGCTACGTAGGCCTAATTTTTGACAGTAAAATAACATGGTTGAGACACATTGAGTATTTGTTAGGTAATTTTAGGAGTAGATTAAACCTTATAAATGTAATGTGCCTAGGGAAAAGGGGTGCTCCTTTTAAGTGTCTTAGTAAAATTATAAAGGCTGATATTCTTAGTAAGCTTGATTATGGTAGCTTTATATATGGTGATGCTAGTCAGAAGAATCTAAAAAAGTTAGATACAGTGTTCCACAGTGTACTTAGGTGATCCATTGGCTGCCTAAATAGTGCCCTTATTCCAGCTATGATGATTGAATTGGGGGTGAGCATGCTTAAGCTATGACATGACAGGTTACTTGTGAAGTATTTCACTAAAAAATTTACTTTAAATGAGGATATAATCAAGATGGAAATTATAAATAATTATAATAGTGATGTTAGTTTTAGGGATAGGAATGCTCCAGCTTTTTATAGGTGTAATAATTTGCTTTCAAATGAGTGCCCAAATATAGTACCCATTAATGAGATAGTTTTTGAGGATAATATATTGAATAATCTATGTGCAATAAAGAATATTGGGTATTTTCCTGTACCTGATTGTGGGGATGATAATAACTTGACTCTCAAACATGACTGGCTAAGACAAACTGAACACTTAAGAGACCATATACAAATTTTTACTGATGGCTCCAAGTTGGATGAGGGTGCTGGCTGTGCAGTGGTGGGCCCCAGTATTTAAGTTTCATGTAGCTTGTAGTTAACAGGCAGCCTGTCTATTTTTTCAATTGAGATGGTTGCTATATATAAGGCATTGGAATTTATTAAGTCATATGGGTTTGCCCAGAATAGGATGATATGCTCTGACTCAGCATAAGCCCTTAAGTACATGATGAATGAGCATGAACCTACTCGCGAATTAGTTTGTTATACCCACCAAATAATTGGGTTTTTAGAGCTTGTGGGAAATAACATACTTCTAGTCTGGGTCCCCCTACATGTGGGAATTGCTGGAAAAGGATCTACTGATATAATAGCAAAGTGGGGTATTTTAAATGGTCAGAGTATAAGTGTAAAATCCACTCAAAATGAATATTTTGCATGTATTTATAAGGTGTTATTTGATAGAGACCTATAATTTTATTAGAAGTTGCATGCTCTGACTCAGCATAAGCCCTTAAGTACATGATGAATGAGCATGAACCTACTCGCGAATTAGTTTGTTATACCCACCAAATAATTGGGTTTTTAGAGCTTGTGGGAAATAACATACTTCTAGTCTGGGTCCCCCTACATGTGGGAATTGCTGGAAAAGGATCTACTGATATAATAGCAAAGTGGGGTATTTTAAATGGTCAGAGTATAAGTGTAAAATCCACTCAAAATGAATATTTTGCATGTATTTATAAGGTGTTATTTGATAGAGACCTATAATTTTATTAGAAGTTGCATGAATCCAATTTTAGAACTTTGTGACTATAAGGCACCACCTGATGGACTTGTGCATGATATTAGATCTGTTGCTGTTACTGTTTTTAGATTCAGGACAGGTCATGCCAAAACCCATTCAGTTTTACTTAAATGAGGGAAAGTTAGCTCGCCCTTCTGTGATGTTTGTAATGAGTCTGATGATGTTTGGCATATTCTCATTAAGTGCACAGAATATGAAGTACAAAGAAATTTGTTTAGAAACCAAATTATAAAGTATTTTGGTGCATTTACAAGGAGAGGAATCCTAGGTCAGGCTAAGTCCCCTAAGTGGGTCCATAAAAAGACTATGTTGTTGTTGATTAAGTATATAAAGAGTTGTAATCTGCATAACATTCTCTGATTTTTTTTTAAGTTATAATGTATTGACTTTTATATTCATTGTATTGACCTCTCTATTTTGTATTTATATTTCCTTTTATAGATGCTTTAATTGTAGTAACTGTATTAACTTATATTTTTATTGTATTGACCTTTTTATCTATTTATTTCTTCTGGTATTTTGGCCTTGTTTAAATCTGAGTACGTTTCTTTTCACAGATATTTTAAGCAATATTAGCAGGATAGAGGTATGATATACATACTAGTGCCAGTGATTTAAGCAAGAACACTCTCTACAGCATCCTAGTATTCTCCCAAGATATCTTAAGTGTTGATGTGACCTGTACCTAAATTTTATTTGTGTGCTTCTCAAAGTGACATGGCCTCATAAGCCAAGTTTTAAAAGAGGATCGCACGTATACTAGCAGTTGATTTGCTCAAACGTTGACTAAACAACAACAACAAGTAGATTAATGTTATTTAAATAGCTAGGATGTAAGAGTAACTTTTAATGAGTTCATATGTAAAAAAAAGTCTTACTGGATTGTAGTTAACCAATCTCAAATAGCTCTCTCCCAACCATCTTAAACCAAGATATAGAACTTCTTGTCTATGATTATTGTCTTAAGTTTGGAGCTTGGAGAATGTAAGGATTCTTCCTTGGGAAGCTTCCTTGGGCATTATAAAAAGAACAATCACTAGTAGGTCACCTATGGTGATGACTAAATTATATAAGGCATTGGTCAGGCCTAATTTGGAGTTTGGCATATGTGTTGCTAGCCCCCTCAACAAAGGTGACCAGCAGAAGTTAGAAACAGTTCAGAGACGGGCTACAAAAGCAATTGAGGGATGCAAGTACTTAAGCTACTCATCCCGTCTGAAACTCCCCACTCTTGTCTACAGACGTAAAAGGAGTGATATTATTATGACGCATAAGCTCCTGAATTATAACTCCAATAAATAATCTATTTCAACTTGAGTAGTCTGCTAGAACTAGGGGGCATAGTCAGAAACTATCAGAAGAGAGCTGCCACTAGACGACGCAATAACTTCTTCACTTACAGAATAGTGAGTTTGTGGAATTCTCTCACCGAAAAAGCAGTCACTACCCCAGTTCTGCTGCCTTTAAAAGAGCGGCTGATGGAGAATGGTCATCAAAGCCATGGCGAACTGAGTGAGATGCCGTTGAGACGTCCAACCACCATCATCACTAACCAGCGATTCTACAGGATTTAATCCTTATTTTGCTGACAATGCGATTTAAGGTAATTTTTCACCTGTCATTATCACTTGATTTGGGAAAGCAACTTTGCACCTTCCCAGGATTTATACAAAATTGTGCTACTGCAAACCAGGCTATCCTGTTATTTTTAAGATAAATAATTCTAGACATAACAGTCAAAAGGTTGAAACAATATTGCCCGCTTGGATATGATGTGTACATTATGAGGGAAACAAATGTCAAATTGTGTAAATAACATATGTTATATCTTTTTTAAGTAAGAATCATACAATGATGGCCAACCTGTGTAATCAGATGACCAAAGTGAAGTCCTTGATCCCAAGGCTTCTCCAAATTTCATGCACATTGGCATATTGACCTCTTTTAATGCAGAATTATTTAGGAATAATATATGGAATGTAGTCTCAGAAACAAGGGATCACATGTACTTTGCCTCTCTGGTATTAGTCCTAGAGTGCAACTTGTTCCATCAAGCATGGTACGTTTATGTTATTCCTCTCTTCGAATACAATGGTGCATTTCTTGGCATATGGGCTTGAAAGTAATGAGCAATATCAACAATTAAGAAATGAAGAAAATTATTTTCGTGCAAGGTGGACTTCTGTTCCCTTAAATCCCTGTTGTTCATGGTAAAGTTTGCCTGATGCTGTATGTAAAAAAGATCAAACTGCAACAAACACAACCAGTTGGCAGTTCAAAGGTGTTTCATTTACTGATTGCCCTTAACATTTTTGAGCTTGTGAGTATTTAAGCATTTTCATTCTTATAGTATTACATGTACGTTCGTGTCCATTTGAAGCACCTCTGTTCACTTGCCCTCTCCCTCTACTGACACTTGGTACACAACTTTGCAGTGTTGATCAACTTATACATCTAGTGAATAAACATTCTATAATAAAAGTTCATTGTTTAAATGGTAGGGTATGTATGGTTTGGGACAAATGTGTTACCATATTCCTGTGTGGTATGAGAAGCTGGAATGCTATTTAATTGACATGTTAGTAATTCTCAACCAATTGGATATCCAAACAAACTTTTTTGCATTATGAGTTTATTCATGCTGTTATTTGTTGGCATCCCTAAATGGCAGAAGTTATCATTTTGCTGTTGTGTAATCTATAGTTTTCAATTCTCTTTTGGATAAGCCTTCTACTAGTGATGTCAACCACTGATTTGGAATTGTTCCCATTTGAAATAAAAGAAAGTGTGTTTGTGTCCATCTTTCTTGGAAAAAAAAAACAAGAAATTCTGGTTGTGTTTTTCTGTTTCTGTGAATTTGTTCAGTTTTTATTATGCTAATAACTTGACATGTAATTTAAAATTAAGGAATTTTGTGTGTTTCAAGTCAACAAAAAAAGTAAATCTGTTTGATGTATATGTTGTTATTAAAGTTCTGTTTTACTATTGAGTCTTTGTATCTATTGAAAAGGATGTACAAAATCTATAATAATGAGGAATTTTCAAGTAGCTCCTCAAAGAAATTCACTGTCTTCAGGAATTTCTTGTTTTACTTCTGTGTTTTATTTGATGAAAAGGCAGTGTGGTCTGTCATTGTTTTGACAAGGATAAGTTTTTTATGACAGTTTGTTACCATAAACTGCTTGATAAGAGAGAGAAGCTTAAAAGGGATCAAGGGCTAGTAGACATATTGTGTATAAAATCATAATTGTGCAAAATCATGAAACATTACTCCTGGCTGAAGGGCCACGAAATGGAGATCAGCTTCCCCCAGTAGAGACTGTAAAGTCCAATACTGTATTCTTTCCCTCTTTTCCACATTATTTTATTTCAACATGCTGATCATCATTATTTTCTTCTAGATTTCATATCCAACACAGGGTCTTGCTTCTTCAGCCATGGTCAGCAACTCAAATAAACCACAGGCAAAATACTTTCCAGCAAACACTGCTCCAATGCTTCCTGAAAAATCTTTCTCTGGTAAAGTTGCTTTTATCACAGGTGGTGGAACTGGATTAGGCAAAGCTATGGCAACAGTGTTGAGTAAACTTGGAGCAAAGGTGGCAATTGGAAGCAGGTTAGCACTTTTGTGCATTTTACAATTTTTTATATTTTATAATTTTTAATCTAAAATTATAGAAATTCAAGATTTTCAACCATGTGAACAAGAACTGATAGTTTTCCATGGATACAAGTCTTTTTCTGTGATTGTTTCAAACATATAACGTTATTTATGTATATGATAGAAATAATGTCTTGATGTTAATATATATATATATATATATATATATATATATATATATATATATATATATATATATATATATATATATATATATATATATATATGTATATATACATTTTTCTAGCTGCCACAAAACTCCCAAAGTGCCTCAATTCAGGTTTTTGTGGCAATGAATAAGTGTGAAGAAGAAGCAACAAACACTAGAGCAAACAAACACTTCTTGGTATTTACTGACAAACGCTTAAAAAAGAAGTAGGAAGGGAAGATGAAGTTTATGCTTTTTTTCGTTAATCTGACTATTTGCACTGACTGAGCTTCTGTTAGTTTAAGATGTTATTTTGAAGTGTAACTTTTTATACTAAGTTGAAAAATATATGCAGTATTCCTAGCTTTCACAGAATTGCTCTAGTGCCTCAGTTTTTTTTTTGTAATTAACAAGAATAAAGAGAAAGCAAAATACGATAGAAAATGTGTTTTTAAGTGTTATGCTAAAAATACTAAGCGATATGAAGCTTGTCCCAATATTTTTTGTTGATCTGATTATTTCCACTGACTCATCAATAAAATATGCTGTTGCATATTTCTTTTTAGAAAGTTCTCAGTTTCAAATGTATTTTTTTATGTTCAATACAAAAATATATAAGGTATATCTAGCTCCCACAGAATTGCCCAAGTGCCTCAGTTTTTATTTGTTTATTTTTTTTTCCGTGGTAATTTTTAAGAGTGAAGAGGAAGTGACAAATTCTAGAAAATATGTTTCTAACTGCTATGTGACAAACACTAAAATAGAAATAGGAAAGGAAAGTTAAGCCCTCGCTTATATTATTTTTGTTACTCTGATTATTTGCGTTGGTCCATCAGTAATACCTGTTGTTGCTTTTCTTATAGAAAGCTGCCAGTTTCAAATCTCACCTTTTATGTTAAGTTCAAAAATATGTATTGGTATGTCTGTTTTCCACAGAATTGCCCAAGTGCTTCATTTTAAAATGATTAAAATGTCACCTCTTACAATAAGCTCATAAATATTTAAGGGCATTTCTAACTTCCACAGAATTGCCCAAGCACTTGATTCTAAAATGACTAAAATGTCATTTTTTTACAATAATTTCATAAATATATAAGGGCATTTCTAGTTTTCACAGACTCGCCCAAATACTTAATTTTTTTTCTTTTCTTTTTTCAGTAATTAATAAGTGTGAAGAGGAAGTGACAAACACTAGAAAATATGCTTGTAACTGCTTTGTGACACATATTAAAATAGAAATAGGAAAGGAAGATGAAGTTTGTGCTTATATATATTTTTTGTTAATCTGATTATATACGCTGACTCGTCAACAATATCTACTACTGCTTTCTTTGTAGAAAGCTGCCAGTTTTGGAAGAAACAGCCAAAGAAATCTCAATTGTTACCGGGAACGAAGTGTTTCCTGTTCAAGTTGATATTCGTGACCCTGTTGCAGTAAAGAGTGCTGTTGACATGTGTGTATCTAAATTTGGCTTACCCAATATTGTCATCAATAATGCTGCCGGAAACTTTATATCTCCTACAGAACGTCTTTCTGCTAACGCCTGGAAAACAGTAATTGATATCGTCTTAAATGGGACTGCATTTGTTACGATGGAAATTGGAAAAAGAATGATCAAAGAGGAAACTGGTAGCTTTTAGATATTTTAAAATAAACACTAATATAGAAATTGTAATTATCTTTGTATTCTTTCATAAAAATGTTGTATAATCCTTTCAAAGATGGTCCAAAAAAGATTTTTTGAAGATGACCTATGTTGGTCTAATATACAGAATAATTGTGTTATATTAGTTTAAGTTTGTATAATTCATTGACGTGTTCCTAACATTCATCGTGGTATCTTTCTCGTCGCTAGAATTTAATCTTTGTTGTTTGCCACTGCCATTATGTATAACTTGATTTTTTACATCCTTCTAACGTGTAAGGGGTAAATCAAGCATAAGAGAAAAGGAGAAAGTTAAAAAGTGTCATTCCTAGGGCAGAACTAAGGTAGATAGTCATAGGACTAAGGAATGGAAGAATTGGATTGATTTTGAGATGATGCGTGACGAAATTATTTTCGAAATGATCTCGTTCTGAAATTATTTGAGTAACAAATACCCTTGTTATTCATTTCAACCATGCTTTTTTGACTTTGAATATTTTTCCAATAAATTTTGAGTTACTTGAAAATCCTATGGGATCAGAATGGCAAATAAAATTGCTGAATGATAGAAAAAAAGGAAACTCGGTGGAAACCAAGAAAATCAGTCAGGGGTATTAGAGCACCAACCAATTTACCTCTAGGCTGAAGAGAGTTCGAAAAAAAGGGATACAAAAATTCACAAGATGGCTATAAAATTAAAGGATAATATGGAATATCTGAAACAAAATTAAGTTTAAAGTAGCAACATTGATTCATGGATCATGCAGCACTATTCCATGGACATCATCCCTGTGATTTAAATTTAGCCTAATATTTTCTCGAGAAGGGTTGTTTTTCTTTTTAAGTGGATCCACAGAGGTTTAGTTAATGACTTAGAACAAAGCTATTCTTTTTTGACCACTATTATGTTTGGGCCAGGACCTAGTCACCATACAAGGCTGATTGGAAATAGAAATGGCTACAAGGCCTCTAATTTTTGAATTTTTAATCATATGGATGAGCTTGCAAGTTTCTATGGGATTCAGCGCGAACAAGAATAATGCGATGACGTAACAGAATCTATGGGACCATATTTGTCCCAAGAACTTGTTGTGATAGAATACATTCTACTATTTTGTCGTCCCTTGAAGTACAAATACTAAAAGATTGTCTCTCCCCTCCCGTCCAGATACTGATTTGGAGAACCTGTCAGAGTAAACATGAAAATTTCGGTATAACAATGAGGTTTCTGCAATTCAGAAACTAAATTAGCTTTTATTCACTCTAGACGAGAAATATGATTGTGATTTAAGCTTTGAACAATTAAATAGATTCTAACCCGCAAAACTAGTTTGCACGAGTCTGTTGTTTTCACTTTATCTGATTAAGAAAATATATATACGAGTTTGTACGAAAATTTTACCGTTGCACTAAATTTTCAATGCTAAGATCCAGTTGGATCCTATGATGATGAAATTCAATCTTCCTTTTCACTGGCATGATTTGAGAATCATGCACTTTGGATGAACATTACTGAAATAAAAAGGTCTGTTGCTGGAAATTTCGATCCTATTTATGAACATAAAACTTTTCTTGGAATCAAGTTTTGGGGAAATCTATAACAAAATTATGTTGAAATATTTTTTTTTGTCTTATCAGGCTGTTGAAGTTTTCGCAAATAGCGGTCTTTGGTTTAGGGGTTTAAAGTGTGCCAGTGCCAATAGAAAATCATCAGGTTTTATGACCTAAGAAAAAAAAGAAGGCATCTGAAGCGAAGTGGCAGTGGTGTGTTTAGGTATGGGGTCCAAGGGAGAATGTACCCTGGCGCTAGTTTTGTTTTCCCTCCCCTATGTTTTGAAAAATATCGTTTTTGGAATAGTTTCATTGAAAAAAACCTTTTCCTGTACTTTTATTGAAGAAATTGAAAAAAAGATACACCGCCTAAATTTTCCTCGTTTTTCTTCGGTACTGATGATCAAGCATCTCACAATCTTGTATTAATATAGTTGGTTGGAAGGGTCTTCAAACTAAGAAAACAGGTCAATATATGATAAATGTAAGAAATTCTTGAGAAAACGTTCAGATTTGGAAGTTCTGAGGGGGGGGGGTATGAAGCCCTCTGCATGCACGTTTGGCTTATATTGAAAAAAAAGGTGAGAACTATAAGTTAAACTCTGCGAGAGTGAAGGTCTTTCAAAACAGTTAGAGAAAATTAATTTCAATCAAATTTTCAAGTCTCCTTTTTGTATGTCTCAATTGCAATATGAGCTTTCGTCTGGTCTTATTTTCGCGCGTTTGATTTTAGCCTCCACATTGCTTTCAATTTGTTTGACTGGATTTTTATGGGACTTTTCTATAAAATAATTCTAATTGTTCTTAACTATATATGTGTTTTGTTCATTCACAGTTTGGTATTACATGTTTAGAAACATTTTGCATTTAGCTTATCAAAACGTTCTTTGAAACATTTACTTTTAAGCTCAAGGTTAAACATAAATTGTGTGATCCAAGTCGAGCCTAGCATTCTGGCTCGAAGTGCTTGGGGGCCAGCAGGTTATAATCCTTTTTTATCGCTGATAACAAGGTGAAAAAATAAGTGTTCAACTAATTAATCTAGTCAGTTCAACTGACTGGTATTCTCCGTCAAGACACAATTATTATTTCTCATTTCAGGTGGTGTCTTTCTATGCATTACGACACCGTATACAACTCATGGTTCAGGTTTCGTATGTCCATCTGCCTCTGCTAAAGCTGGCGTGGAAGCGATGACTAAATCCCTCTCCTCGGAATGGGGAAGATACGGAATTCGAATGAACTGCATTGCTCCAGGACCCATCGAAACTGAAGGGGCTTTTTCACGATTGGATCCATCTGGAAAGTAGGTATTAGAAGACAGAGATTAAGGTTTGCGTAAGGATACTATTTTAGGATGATCGGTCGTAGCGTGACCCTCCCTAAATAAGTCAGTATTAGGCGGCTTGATCTGGCTAGACAAGTCAATTGTGAATTGGCCCTCTGGGTGGTCATTAACAAAATTGATTATTTGTTAAATTATCACGTTTCTTATTTTAATTTCTTAGTCATCACACGCCTACAGACCAAGGATGACCACAGATAATTTCCTTGGGCAAGGGGATAGGAGTTCCTTTAATGGGTCGATGAGATGGCAGTAATTAAAGCGCTTGAAGTGCATTAAGAGATATTAATATCTTAACGAGAATGAAAACAAAGGGGTTTGCTCAAAGGGGGCTAAATATTCAGGACCTAAGTACCAAAGCACAGTTTTATATTTTTATTTCATTTTGCAAGTCCATTAAATTTCAGTTTCCTTTGGAGAGGGAAGGGACTGAGAAAACTCCCGATCTCAAATTTTACCGATGAACGTCATGGAAGATGCTATCTTGAAAAAATTATCCTGTTACCTGTCAGATTTTGTAACGGCCAGAACGGTTCTTTTTATGCAAAGTATGCCTCTCTGATTTTCTGAGTGATGATTTTGGTTCCTGGATAGTGTGAGGGAGAATTGAAAGACAAAGAAAAAAAATTCAAATATCAGTCCCTGCTGTTAAAATAAATTCCTTCAATTACAACACAACAGCACGATCAAGCTGTATAACAACAAAGGAGGGGTATTGGGTATTTAGCACCTTGCTCCTTGGAGTGTCGGGGGCTACTCCTAGTCCTATCCTGTATCACAGAATTTCACTCTTTCATGAAATTTGATAATCTTAATGAAAGTTTTCAAAACACGGATCTTTGAGTTCCCCGAAAATTATTACTAACTTTGAAATAGAACTCAAACTAGCATTATTATGAGCTTCTGTGTAGACTATAGTGGATTTTGGGGGAAATATTCTAAGAAAACTAATGGCTTAATTGTTTTAAAATAATGTTCCTCTTGGCTATAAAATTGTTTCTAAGAACTGCAATGGTTTTAATGGCTCTTGGTATTTACCAAGTGACATATAGCGATCGTAATTTCTGTCAGTCTGTCTGTCCTGGTTTTGCTAGTTTGGCCACTTCCAGATAAGCTAGGATGAAATTTGGCAGGTATATCAGAGACCAGACCAGATAAAATTAGATTTAGTCGGTTCCCCGATTCGACCATCTGGGGGGGGGGACGGTTAGTTCGGAAAAATTAGAAAAAATGAGGTATTATTAACTTACAAACAGGTGATCGGATCTTAATGAAATTTGATATTTAGAAGGATATTGTATCTCTGAGCTCTTATTTGAAATCCTGACCGCATTTTATGACATTGGAGGGAGTTGGAGGGGGAAGCCTGAAATCTTGGAAAACGCTTAGAGTGGAGGCATCGAGATGAAACTTGGTGGGAAAAATAAGCACAAGTCCTAGATACGTGATTGGCATAACCGGAACGGATTTGCTCTCTTTGGGGGAGATGGGAGGGGGGGTTAATTCTGAAAAAAATAGAAAAATGAGGTATTTTTAACTTTCGAAGGAGTGATCGGGTCTTAATGAAATTTGATATTTAGAAGGACCTCTTAAATCAGATCTCAAATCTCAAGTCCCGGCCTGATCCAGTGTCATTGGGGGGGGGAATCTTGGAAAATGCTTAGAGTGGAGAGATCGGGATGAAACTAGATGGGAAAAATAAGTAGATGTTCTATATACGTGATTGACATAACCGAAACGTATACGCTTTCTTTGGGGGAGTTGGGGGTGGCGTGGGCTGTGGGAAGTAATTCGGAAAACTTAGAAAAAATGAAGTGTTTTTTAACGAATGGGTGATTGGATCTTAATGAAACTTGATATACAGAAATATCTTATGTCTCAGATGCTTCACTCAAATCGGATCCGGGGATATAGGGGGTGGAGGGGACAAACATAAATATTGGAAACCGGAAATCTTGGAAAACGCTTAGAGTGGAGGGATCGGGATGAAACTTGGTGGGAAGAATAAGCACAAGTCCTAGATACGTGATTGGCATACGTGGACTGATTCTGCTCTCTTTGGGGGAGTTGGAGGGTTGTTGATTCGGAAGAATTAGAAAAATTTAGGTATTTTTAACTTACGAACGGGTGACCCGATTTTAATTAAATTTGATATTTAAAAGGTTCTGATATCTCAGAGCTCTAATTTGAATTTCCGACCAGATCTGGTGAAATTGGGGGGAGTTGAAGGGGGAAACTGGAAATCTTGGAAAACGCTTAGAGTGGAAAGATCGAGATGAAACTTGGTAGGTAGAATAAGCAAACATCGTTGATACGTCATTGACGTAACTGGACTGGATCCGCTCTAGTCGGAGGATTTAGGGGGTCCAGTGCTGTGGCGAGTTTGGTGCTTCTGGGCGTGCTAGGACGATGAAAATTGGTATGCGTGTCAGGGACCTGCACAAATTGACTTGATAATAACGTTTTCCCGGATTCGACCATCTGGGATGCTGAAGGGAGAGGAAAAATAAAAAATGAAGCATTTTAACTTTCGAATGGGTGATCGGATCATAGTGAAGTTTATATTTAGAAGGACCTCGTGTCTCAATCTCTGATTTTAAGTCCCGACGGGCATTAAGCGTCTGATTTTCCTTTTAAATCAGTATATTGACTCTTAAAATTTTGCTACAGCTCATGCCATATTAGCTCTTGGCTCTTCCGACCTTGTCACAAGTGCCATGTAAGCTCTTAGCTCTTGTTTAATTAGGTATACTTCAGAGTGCATTACTGGAGGAAAATAGTAGTTTGGACTATTGAAAATCATAAATTTGTGCAGTTTTCTTGAGGGAGGAGGGAGGAAAAGCTTTAAGCTTAAGTTGTTTTCTTTGAGAAATACTATATTTATCAGAGCTGTTGCGAATTTTGTTGTCAGGTGTGTTGAAGGGGAGAGTTGAAAGGATAATCCTCTTTTAAGAACCATCATCTTGATAAGAGAAAGTCTAATAAATTGACATGTTTGTGTAGGCATTTTTTTTATGTGTTGTAGTGCAAAATTCAATAAAACTGATTGAATAAAAATACTACTTGTAAGTATATTATTTTGAAAAAAATTGGTATACAGTTTTCCATTATAGTTTATATTTACATTTTGGTGATTGTTTTGAACTGAAGGCTTTATTTTCATTTCCCCACTCAATTAGTACAGTTTTGTTATTTGTTGGCTAGCAGTTCTGTCCTCCGGAGCTAAAAAAAACAATTGTTAGTAACAATTGAGAAGAAACGGGCATTTGGAGCATTAATCTTCATTTTAAAGAAATTTTTTTCCTAATGTTAAAAAAGGTTCAGTTAATCAATACGGCTTCTGAACGGCTCTTTCTAGAGAAATAGGATCATCAGTAATAAGACTTTTAAAGCTGTGTATTGTTATATTTTCATTATTTTCTTTGGAAGTGAAGGTTCAGATGCTAATATTTACACTCACATTTAGCTTCATTTTAGGTTCAAGGATGAATTATACAAAACTCTTCCAGTTGGTAGGATGGGGGAACCCGAAGAATTGGCCAATTTAGCCAGTTACATGGTGTCAGATTACGCATCTTGGCTCAGTGGAGAGGTGACTTTTGATTAACTCTTAGCAGGGGTGGGTTGGGTCTGCTATGTGGCGTAAATGGGATTAGAAATCTTAAGCAGAGTGTCATCTGCCCCCCCCCGGGTCACTTTTTGAGTAATCTTAAAAAATACCTTTCTTGGGTATTTTGAATGAAAATGACTTATTTTTAGTAATTTCATTGACCAAAATTGCGAACAACAAAACTGCCTACTTAGATGTTGAAAAATACATTTTACCCTCACCCCTATATTTCTGATGTTATATTCCACTCGTTCAACCTCCCGACCCAGTAAAATTTGTCGTCCCCCTACCCTTCTGAACGAAAATTCTGGTTATGGTTCTTTTTCTTGGTTATGATTTTTGAATTATTAAGTACCTAACTAGTAATATATCTATTATGTTTGCCAACAATTCTGGCAAATTAAAAAAAGAAGAAATGTTCATGTTTTTCCCTGGATCAATTTTTTTGGCATGAGTAACATATTGGAATTGGCTAAGGTAATACACTTCAAACTGTAATATGGTAATCGTCGCTTTGTGTCTTTCAGTGATGATTTCAGTGTTATATCCAAAAGAACTAGTTGAAAAAATTTTTTTTTTTATTTCTGAAGCCTGGACAGAAAACTGATAAGGTTCTGTACAATGAATCTGAACAATGAACTGAAATGAACTGAATGAACTGAACTGTACAATGAACTGAAAGGATCTGTTCAATGAAAATGTAAGCTCTACGATTCTTAGGAAAACTTTGGTCTTGGAAAAAAGAAAATTTGACATTTCAGCAAGGTTCTCTGTTGAAAATTTTGCTAAAATGGTAATGTAACTCGATTGGTTCAACGATTAGAAGTTTCGTTTATGCATCATAAGAGTCAAAAATACCCTTATCAGATTATTAAAAAAAAACACAAAAATTGCTGTACATACAAAAGTTCTGACCTAGTGTTTGAAATCAGGAGATGGAATTATAAAGGGAAAAGTAATAGTTGTGACAGTAACCGAAAAATGGGTTATTCATTTATGTTCTTATGAATGTTTGATATGCCTTGAATAGATATCATGCAAAAACTGCAGCTATAAGAAGAAGTGCAGCTTTCTTTCAACTTCCTGCTTCCTCTTCTTTGCAATTCCGTGGTAATTCTAAGCTTCCAAAATATTTCAAGAGGGAATACCTAAAATATTTAAAGGATTAAGAGATAGGTGATTAAAAATTATACACTTTGCTTATGTTTCGTCTTTGAGAGATTTTAGGAGAAAGAGGAAAAAACTTGAATTTTTGTCCTAAGGCTGCTCAAGCAATAACGTGTAGGTTCTTTGACAGTAACCCTAGCCCTTGTCGGAAGTGTAGTTTTAGTACTCAGAAGATGTTTCTGGCAGATGTTTGGTGCCAAAGGTCTAATGCTTGAAGGCGTATTTTATACACATATTAGGGGGAGGGGGCTTGGAAATTATAATGAAAAGGGAGGTTGAACATTATAATGAAGGGGATGGCATGTGTATCGAGAATTTGATGGTGAAGTTTGTCATCAATGTCAAGCAAGTTCTTGGGGGTGTTTGCCATTTTTCAGTGAAATTAGAGTTAATTTCATCTTAAGACAAACCAGCGAGGAACTGACCTTTTCTTCTTTTAATCGTGGCTAGGAACTTATCTTCGTTGTTTTTCTTTTTTCTTTCTGACAGTAGAAAGTCAGTATCTTCGGTCCTCAATAGGACAAATTGCAGGCTTCAATATGTTCTCGTATTTTCTTTGTACGTTGTTTTACATCCTCTTTGAGCTTCTGTGGCGTTTTTGACGCCAGAACTTCTGCTTATTTATTTGTGATCGAAAGTCCTGCTTTAAAAAAAATCATCTCTTTTTCGTTTTCTTTTGACACATGTAGCTGCCACTGCCAGTCCTCGACATTTTCGTAAGATATTTTTCTGCATCCTTTTTCAAACCTCGAATGCCCGGAGGCTATTTTAACACCAAAGTAGAAAAAGGTAGACAAGGACACACCAAGGCAGGATCTAAGCTTTTTTCTTTTACTCGGAATTAAAATCCTCTGTTCATTTCTTTCCTTTGTCACATTGATCGGGTTACCCTGATCCTCTGTAGAATTACTCTAGCTTTTAGCATGATTAAATAAAAAAAAAAAAATTTTTTTAGCTGAAAGTAAGGAGCGACATTAAAACTTAAAACGAACAGAAATTACTCCGTATATAAAATGGGTTGTCCCCTCCGCAATCCCTCGCTCTTTACGCTAAAGCTTTTAATTGTTTTAAAAAGTAGAATTGTGGCAAAGAGTCAAACTTTAGCGTAAAGAGCGAGGGATTGCGGAGGGGACAACACATTTTATATACGGAGTAATTTCTGTTCGTTTTAAGTTTTAATGTCGCTCCTTACTTTCAGCTAAAAAAATTATTTTTTTTAATTTAATTTCTGAACGTTTTTGAATTAATGCATGTTTGGTTTTGGCTCTCCGCACATAAATTATTAAAATGAAATTTGTATATTAATTCTTTTTTTGGCTAAATGGCTTTCTCTTAGTTTTGATCAGACGATTTTGAGAAATAAGGGGTGGAGAAGGAGACCTAGTTGCTCACCAATTTTTCGGTTGCTTAAAAGGGCAACTAGAACTTTTAATTTTTAACGAACGTTTTTATTAGTAAAAAAATATACGTAACATATAAATTAGCAACTTACGTAACAAACTTTCATAATCTTATATTTTTATTATGTATACAAGGGGGTTTGTATCCTCGTTAATACCTCGCCCTTTACACTAAATCTTAAGTTTTGTCCCAATTCTTTAAGAATGGCCCCTAAATCAGAAAGGCCGTAGAATAAATAGTTGAAATTACTAAACATACTTTAGCATAAAGAGCGAGGTATTTATCTCCTCCTAAATACCTCGCTCTTTATGCTAAAGTATTTTTAGAACCCCTCATATGCGTAATAATCTCTATTCGTTTTAAGTTTCAATGCTACTCCTTCCTTTCATTTGAAAAAAACGTTTTCATGTTTATTTTTCATTGTTTTCTTATAGTAATGCTAGAAAATCATGCGCCCTTTTCCTTGAATTTTTCTTCCCCCATGACAGATCTCTCCAAGGAAAGATCCTCCAACATAGCCCCCTCCCCTCATACCCACCCCCCAAACAAAATAAAATCCCCCTGAAAACGCCTGTACACTTCCCAATAACCATTACTATATGTAAACACTGGTCAAAGTTTGTAACTTGCAGCACCTCCCCCAGGAATTGTGGGGGAGTAAATCATCCCCAAATACATAGTTATTATGGTTTTCGACTATGCTGAACAAAATGGCTATCTCAAAATTTTGATCCGTTGACTTTGGGAAAAAATGAGCGTGGGAGGGGGCCTAGATGCCCTACAATTTTTTTGGTCACTTAAAAAGGGCACTAGAACTTTTCATTTCCGTTAGAATGAGCCCTCTTGCGACATTCTAGGACCACTTGGTCGATACGATTACCCCTGGGGAAAAGAAAAAAAAACAAAACAAAAACAAACAAATAAACACGCACCCGTGATTTGTCTTCTAGCAAAAAATACAAAATTCCACATTTTTGTAGATATGAGCTTGAAACTTCTACAACAGGGTTCTCTGATACGCTGAATCTGATGTTGTGATTTTCGTTAAGATTCTATGAGTTTTAAGGGGTGTTTCCCCCTATTTTCTTAAATAAGGCAAATTTTCTCAGGCTCGTAACTTTTGATGGGTAAGACTAAATTTGATGAAACTTATAAATTTAAAATCAGCATTAAAATGCAATTCTTTTGATGTTGCTATTGATATCAAAATTCAATTTTTTAGAGTTTTGGTTACTATTGAGCCGGGTCGCTCCTTACTACAGTTCGTTACCACGAACTGTTTGATTATGCTATAGTTAATTGAAGACTGGCAGGAGCGAAATAAGACTCTAGAATATAGAAGCTCTGGTATTGATGTTAAAATGAAGATCATGTTCTAAGTAACATTTTGAGTAACTCTAGGCTAAAATTTAGGAAAAATACCTACATTTTCGGAAGCTATAACGTTGATAGCCTACAGGATAAAAAAAAAATCGAGAGTAAGTTTTAAGGAACAGTTGAATAGAAACTGGAAAGTCTAAAATATGATAATATAAATGATGACTGGAATAATTTTTGGTAAATATTTCGTGTCCTGCAGGAGTAGTGGGTTTGATCTCAGTTTTGTTATAAGGGACCTAGAGTTCGAACTCATCTGCATCAACACCCTGCAGGGCTCGAAATTTCATTTCAATTATGAAATAACCTGTATATGAAAGTGTTTCCATACTATTTCAAATAGCAAAAAGATGAAGAAGAATAGAATTAGTTTGTGAAGTAGGAGATGGTGCCTTAAGGAAGAAAGTTAAAAACACAGCTAGGTATATTAGTGAAAACGATTTACCTTGCTAGAAAAGAGAGGGGGGAGAAATACAGAAATTGTTCGAGTGATAGATCATATGTAAATCAGTGGAATGCAAGAAAAGTAGAGAAAAAAATTAAAATATGAATTAATTGAGTTTGGAGTGGATGTCATGAACAAAATTTGCGTTACATCTGGAAATGCAGCCAGACAGCATAATAGTAAAATATTGTATTAATAGTAACAACATATATGTAAAAAATGAGACGGAGTAGCCAATATGGACTTGTCCCTGTTAAAGATAGGAAAGTAGCATCAATTAGTGATAAGGGGAGGTAGTGTTAAAGAGATATGGGGAAAAAATTTCGGGAAATTCCTTAACCATGATAAAATTTCTTGGAAGTGATACCGGTTGTGATGTTGCAAATGATTTGCTGAAGATTATGAATATGGTTTTTGGAAAGGGAAAGCCCTACGAATTTAGGAAAACTTCCGTTACACTCCTTTAGAAGAAACGGGATAAAGTTAAGTGTGCTAATTATAGAGGTACTAGCTTGGTTTCATTGGGAGGCAAATTATTAAGTATGATGATATTCTAAGACTTAGAGATACTGTAGATAAAATTTTAAGAGAAGAACAATGCGGTTTAAAAGGGGAGAGGATGCGTCGACCAAATTTTCCCCTTAGATTAATAACGAGGAAGTGCTTAAGTCATCAGATTCCCCAAAAGTCCCCAGTTTTGTTGATTCTAAACAAGAGTTGGATTCGGACGATACATGAGCTTTAGTGAAGGTCATATCCTTCTGTCGTGTAGTAGATATATGCATAAAAGTGATTAGTGCTATGTAACAGAAAAGTATTTCTGAGAGTAGGGTAGGGAATGAGGTTAGCAGCTGGTTTCGTATCTAATCAGGAATTAAGCAGGGTTGAGGTCTGTCCCATTTATGTGAATGACTTCGATGAACTTTGTTCTAAGGAACACGGTAAATACTATGGTGTCAAGTAGGAAGGTAAATCTCTCCTAGACTCAGATCATGCCGATGATTTGAGTGTTTTGGAAGAAAATATTTAATAAAATTAGTGATTTTTGGTGGTTTTGAGAGCTCAAGATGCAAGAATGCCCTTAAAAATTAATACTAAGAAGATTAAGTCGCTTCGACTACGAACAAATGAAGATGAAGAGGTGAAGTTAGGTAGCGAGTTATTGATCAAGTAATTAGCTTTATTTACGTGAGTTTTAATTATTTGTAAACATGGTAGATACAATGAAGATGTCAAAAATACAACGGTCATGTTCTAGAGTGGTTTTACACAGTAGAATAAGAAGATAAGTCCGCGAACCAAGATAAGGATATTGGAAGCCACAATGATGATAGTTGGCAAGTATGACTGAAACGTGGGCGCTTTGCAAGGTGGAGGATGAATTGTTGATTTTTTTTTTTCGGGGGATTGTGTATGTATAATTTTGGGCACATGTATGACTGGTTGTATTTACATCCGCAAGCTCTACCAAATATGTGGCTCCATTCCACTTTCCCGAGCTATAAAGAAAGAAAGATTGCAATGGCTAGGACACGTTTTGCGAATGAAGGATGACAGATTGTTCTTTTT
The DNA here is from genome assembly GCF_032884065.1 of Artemia franciscana. Taxonomy (NCBI): domain Eukaryota; kingdom Metazoa; phylum Arthropoda; class Branchiopoda; order Anostraca; family Artemiidae; genus Artemia; species Artemia franciscana. The sequence goes on along the minus strand of NW_027062647.1, from coordinate 124,537 downwards.
GGCCAAATGAAAGATGTCCTTTTCGGTCGGCTCTGAATGGAGTAAGAATAGACAATGAGAAAAAATTTAAAGGAAAACGGATAACGGACTGTAGTAAGGAGCGATCCGGCTCAATAGTAACCAAAACTTTAAAAAATGGAATTTTGATACCAATAGTTACATCAAAAGAATCTCCTTTTAATGCTGATTTTAAATATATAAGTTTCATCAAGATCGGTTATACCCATCAAAGCTACGAGCCTGAGAAAATTTGCATCATTTTAGAAAATGGGGGGAAACACCCCCTAAAAGTCATACAATCTTACCAAAAATCAGATTCAGCGTATCAGCGAACATTGTTGTAGAAGTTTCAAGCTCCTATCTACAAAAATGTGGAATTTCGCGTTTTTTGCCAGAAGACAGATCACGGATGTGTGTTTTTTTGTTTGTTTTTTTTTCACAGGGATCATCGTATCGACCCAGTGGTCCTAGAATCGTGCGAGAGGGCTCATTCTAACGGAAATTAAAAACCAAAAAAGTTGGAGGGCACCTAGGCCCCCTCCAACGCTCATTTTTCCCCAAAAGTCACCGGATCAAAATTCTGAGGTAGCCATTTTATTCATCGTAGTCGAAAAACCTTATAACTATGTCTTTGGGGGTGACTTACTCCCCCACAGTCCAAGTGGGAGGGGCTACAAGTTACAAACTTTGACCAGTTCTTACATGTAGTAATGGTTATTTGGAAGTGTACAGACGTTTTCAGGGGGATTTTTAGTTTGGGTGAGAAGAGGGAGATATGTTGGGGGAACTTTGCTTGGAGGAATTTGTTGTGGGGAAAGAAAATTTCCCTGAAGGGAGCGCAGGATTTTCTAGTATTATTAAAAAAAGACAATGGAAAAATAAATATGAAAAAGTTTTTTTAACTGAAATAAGGAGAAGCATTAAATTTAAAGCGAACAGAAATTATTACGCATATGATGGGTTCACCTCCTCCTAATACCCCGCTCTTTACGCTAAAGTATTTTTAGTAATTTAATTATTTATTCTACGGCTTTTGTGATTCAGGGGTCATTCTTAAGAAATTGGGACAAAATTTAAGCGTTAATGTAAAGAGCGAGGTACTGACGACGAGGGTGAACAAGAGGATACAGAAGTTCGCTACGTAAGCTAATTTGTAAGTTACGTATATCTTTTACTAGTGAAAACATTCGTAAAAAAATAAAAGTTCTAGTTGCCTTTTTAAGTAACCAAAAAATCCCAGGGCAACTAGGCCTCCTCCCCCGCTCCTTTTTTTTTCTCAAAATCACTCGATCAAAACTATGAGAAAGCCATTTAGTAAAACAAATAAATATGCAAATTTCGTTTTAATTACTCATCTGCGGAGAGCCAAAATCAAAACATGCATTGATTCAAAAACGTTGAGAAATTAAATATAAAAAAACAAGTTTTTTTTAACGGAAAGTAAGGAACGACATTAAAACTTAAAACGAGCAGAAATTACTTGTTCGTTTTTTAAAAGTTTTTTTAAAAACTTCTGAAGAAAAAAGTTCTAGTGGCATTTTCAGTAACTAAAAATGGGAGGGCAACTATGTCTCGTCCCCCTCTCCCTTTTTTAAAATCGTCCGATCAAAACTATGAAAAAGCCATTTAGCAAAAAAAAAAAAAAAAAAAAATAATATGCACATTTCGATTTAATTATTTATGTGCGGTGACATTAAATCAAAACATGCATTCATTCAAAAACTTTAAGAAATTAAATAAAAAAAAGTTTTTATAATTCGATTAAGGAGTGACGTTAAAACTTAAGCGAACAGAATTTATTCCGTATATGAAAGGGGTTGTCCCTTCCTCAACGCCTCGCTCTTTACGCTAAGGTTTTTTATTGTTTTAAAAAATAAAGTGGTGACAAGGAGTCAAACTTTAGCAGAATGAGAATGACGTTGAGGAGGGGATAGCCCCTTTCATATACGGAAAAATGATGAGAAATAATGAATATGAGGGGGCCGCCCCCTTCTCAGCATCTCATTTTTAAGCTAATGTTCAACTTTTTATTCCAATTATTTAAGAAAGAATTAAATGAATAACTGACATAAACGAATACATAAACGACATAACTGACAACGAATTAACTGAAATAAATTAATACTATTTAAAGAAAACGCTCACGATGTGCCGCCGCAATCTTGACAAACCTTGCTATACTTTTAATACTCAGGAAATTTGTCTCTTTCATTCAATTTTCCCTAACCATATATGACGATTACATTTAAACTGTAGCGCAACTAATAGAGCATACGAATTCCATGATTTACTAACAAAAAATTTCTTTAAAAGTCACTGTGTAGGACGACGATTTGACCCAATTAGGACGCCAAGATACTTCACTGTATATTGTGTTATGACATATTCACCTAGTTGAACATTTAACAAGCAATCGGAGTGACTATTTTAAGCCAAAAACTCTCAACGAATCAAAGACCAACATACTGAAACTCACTGTCAATAATCCAATATCAAGTTTATTTGTCAATAATCAAGTTTAATCTTACCCATCAAAAGTTACGAGCCTGAGAAAATTTGCCTTATTTTAGAAAATAGGGGGAAACAACCTCTAAAAGCTATAGAATCTTAACGAAAATCAAACCATCAGATTCAGCGTATCAGAGAACCCTTTTGTAGAAGTTTCAAGCTCCTATCTACAAAAATGTGGAATTTTGTATTTTTTGCCAGAACGCAGATCACGGATGCGTGTTTATTTGTTAGTTTTTTTGTTTTTGTTTTTCCCCCAGGGGTGATCGTATCGACCCAGTGGTCCGAGAATCTTGCGAGAGGGCTCATTCTAACGGAAATGAAAAGTTCCAGTGCCCATTTTAAGTGACCGAAAAAACTGGAGGGCACCTAGGCCCCCTCCCACGCTAAATATTTTGCCAAAGTCATCGGATCAAAATTCTGAGATAGCCATTTTATTCAGCGTAGTCAAAGAGCCTTATAACTATGTTTTTGGGGACGACTTACTCCCCCACAGTGGGAGGGGCCACAAGTAACAATCTTTGACCAGTGCTTGTATATAGTATGGTTATTTGGAAGAGTACAGACGTTTTCTGGGGGATTTTTAGGTTGAGGGGAGTGGGGAGTCGAGAAGAGGGGGATATGTTTGGGAAAATTTTCTTGGAGGAATTTGTCTTGGGGGAAGAAAAGTTTCATGAAGGGAAAGCAGGATTTTCTAACATTATTTAAAAAAAAAGAATAATGAAAAAAATAAATATGAAAAAGTTTTTACAACTGAAAGTAAGGAGAAGCATTAAAACTTAAAACGAACAGAAATTATTATGTGTATTAGTGTATGGAATTAGTGTATGATGGGCTCACCTCCTCCGAATACCTCGCTCTTTACGCTAAAGTATTTTTAGTAATTTCAGCTATTTATTCTACGGCTTTTGTGATTCAGGGGTCATTCTTAAGAAATTGGGACAAAATTTAAGCTTTAGTTTAAAGAGCGAGTTACTGACAAGGGGTTGAATCCCTTCATATACGCAATAAAAACATAAGAATACAGAAGTTCGTTACGTAAGCTAATTTGTAAGTTATGTGTATCTTTTATTAATAAACGTTCGTAAAAAGTTAAAAGTTCTAGTTGCCTTTTTAAGTGACCAAAAATCGGAGGGCAAATAGGCCTCCTCCCAGGCTCCTTTTTTCTCAAAATCACTCGATCACAACTACGAGAAAGCCAATTAGCCAAAAAAATAAATATGGCAATTTCGTTTTAATTATTCATCTGCGGAGAGCCAAAATCAAAACATGCATTGATTCAAAAACGTTCAGAAATTAAATAAAAAAAAAACAAGTTTTTTTTAGCGGGAAGTAAGGAGCGACATTAAAACTTAAAACGAACGGAAATTACTTCGTATATGAAAGGGCTGCTTCCTCATCAACGCCCTGCTCTTTACGCTAAAGTTTTTCACTGTTTTAAAAAGTAGAATTAAGAGAAAGAGTCAAACTTTAGCGTAAAGAGCGGGGTGTTGATGAGGAAGCAGCTCTTTCATATACTAAGTAATTTCTCTTCGTTTTAAGTTTTAATGTCGCTCGTTACTTCCCGTTAAAAAACTTGTTTTTTTAATTTAATTTGTCAGAAGCTCTATTGTGATGTCTTAACAAGGGAGTTATGCACGACTAATGTTCACGAAAAGGTGAATTTAGAGAATGAAAATTTAATTGAAAAACTGAAGAAATACTTAAAAAAAAAATTAATATTAAAATTAATGACAATGATAAAAAGTTCCCTTTCCTATATTGGACTGTAAAATTTCATAAGTATCCCCCTAAACCTCGGTTTATTGTTGGAGCAGCTAGATGTCCGACCTGCATTGCTGCTACTGACCTCTCTTTGATTTTTAAGGAAATTATAAATAAACTTAAAACCTATTGTGGTGGTATTAAAAATTTTTCGAAATTTAATCCTTACTGGAGTGTTAATAATTCACTGCAGGTGATAGACTCTTTAACAATGGTTTCAGCTAAAAGAATTGAGTCTTTCGATTTTGCGACAATGTATACTATTTTATCACTTTATGTAGCGCTAGAAAATTTAAAAACGGTTTATCAAGAAATCTTACCTCTTATCTAGTAAGAGGTTCTTAAAAATAGACCCTTATAATAAAAAAGCTATTTGGACAAACTGCTTTAAGACTACAGTTAGCTCGAGATGTTACAGCGTAGATATGATTTTTGATTTATTAGAATTTGTTTTGTATAATACTTATATAAGATTTAATGGTAATTGTTGAAGCAAATTATGGGAATTCCCATGGGGGGAGGGGGAATGCTAGCCCATTTATAGCTGACTTGTTTTTAAGTCAACTCGAATATAAATATATGATGGATAAGAATAATCCAAATAATTTAAAGCATGTTTTGTCAATTAATAAAAGAGTACTCTTGAACCTAGTCATGGCACGGGTTTTAGAAGATCATTTCTTAGATTTGAATATTATTATTTCTGATAATAATAAATTAGGTTTTAAAATGTATAATAAAACGGATGATTTCGATTTTGAAGTGATTAATTCCCCGTTCCCTGAAAGTAATATACACTCAAATATTACATATTCAGCATTTTACTCACATTTACTTGGATATGCAAGGATTTGTATTAATTATATTGATTTTAAAAATAGATGCAAAATTTTAAGCCAAAATTTGATTTTAAGAGGTTTTTCAGCGAATTTGGCAATTCAAAAAATTTAATTTTCATTATAACGAACTTTTAAATAAATACCGAAAGAATTATCTTGAAATACTTAGTGAAATCTTTGGATGATTTTAATTTTCTTTGTTACTGAGTTTTTGCGTGTCCCTAATATTTGACAGTGGATTTCCGGAGGTTTTTGCATATATCAAATTTTCAAACGATCTTATTTTGCATTCATTTCCTTGATTTTTATCTAGGTCACATTCTCATCAAGAGAGAAAATTCAATATAGTGAAATTTTTTAAAATAATTGTTTAGCATTAATATAGATTGTGAATTCGTAATATAAATATACGAGGGCCAGAACCAAGGCATGATAAGTTTGTTTTGGTGTTGTTTTACTTGATTGTTTTATATTTGTTTTTTATCATAGGCATATATTTTGGGGGTGATACCTAGCACAGGGATACCATAGCAATTTTGTGGTAGGCACGCCACTTCCCTGAATAGGGAATTTAAAGTGCCGAAACCCTATAGCCAAGTGTGTATTCTCCTGATGAGCCCCTGTGTTGGGTTGTTGCCTTTGATTTATTTGTCTTTTTTATTTTTCATATTTGGTAAATGATGACTTATACTTACTTACGATATGACTGCCTGTCCATGGATTATTCTTTATGGTTGATTGTGTATGGCTATGCTGTTTGACCTATGTGATTGTATGGATGAGTAGGGTTAAGGCCTCGTTCAAGTACTGATCTATATTAATTACTAATATAGGAAAACAGTCTTCCTTTTCTCCTTCTGTCTTTTTTTTATGTATTTTTGCTGTTGCATTGGTGATTTCTTTTTTCATTATATATATATATATATATATATATATATATGATATCTGTGTGTGTTTGTGTGTATGTATTTTATAACTTCCTGGAATTCAGAGAATTATTCTTTACGCTCTGAAGTTCAAGCATACATACAAGGTCAGGCTGAAACTCGAGGGCATTACAAGGAGCTCATTAACATATAAATTTAGTTTAACGTAAGGTAAATCTTTATTAACTCTGAATGGGCTATAATGTTATTGCTTAAAAACTCCATATGAGATCTCAATTCCCTTCTTGATATCTTCTCACCTGAAATGTCATACTTTTTTCGATATAATATTATTTATGTGGCTTTTCTTGTCCTTAAACAGTTCATATGGTAAATTTGGTACATTTTTTTTGCGGGTACGATCTTCCACAGACAGAAAAGACTATAAATACGATCTTTTCTATAGGTCTAGCCATTCCGTCATCAATTAATTATTCGACAGAAGTCTCAAAATAACCGGTGTTATATTCCCCCCCCATGGAACAATAAGCTTTGGTTTTGTAAAGCCGAAGCAGACCTGTCATAAGTGACGTTGAAGATAGCTAACCACACATCCCCAAGTCTCTTGGCTTCGGAAAAAGTATTCTGAAAATAATTTTCTAGAATTAAAATGCTCATTTTTCTTTTTTTTTTCTGGGATCATCAGGTTTTCAAATGGTTTCCATTGGAAAAAATATATCGTCTTTTTTGGAGCAATATTGGATGTAACTCTATGCTTACTTCCGAACCAAATCTCATTTATGTTTTTCGGCCTTTTTCATATTAATTTTCACATATAAAGACTTTTGAGCGATCTTTTGAATCATTGAGCGAATTTTGAGTGATCTAACTATATCTTTTTAGCATACACCATGAGCTGAATTCTTCATGGTATAAACTTTAACAAAATACAACGAAACCTAGAAATGTAAGTTACATTGCAGCGGGGTTTAGGAATGCATAATCTTCGTTTGTTGTGTTGCTAAGATTGGTATGCGGTTATAGGCTGCTACATCCCGCGTAGTTTCTTTGACCATATCACCACTAATTTACAGTTAAAAACGAAATAAAATAAGATAACGAATTGTCTTACTAAAAAAATTGTTCCAATTTTTCTGTTTATATTTCGTTTGCAGTATACCCCATAATGGAAAAAGTCTGTTAGATCTTAGCATAGGGTTCGTAGAGTTCAAAAAAGATTGCTTTTATATTTCGTGTAAATTTAATGTAGATTTTCGCGTAGATGTTGTCAATTCAATTCATAAAGGGAAAGGGCAGGGTATGGGGAAAAACGATAATCGCTTGGAATAAGAGTTCTGGATCCAAAACTCTGCAATTACAATACATTTAAAAGTTTCTTGCATAATTTGTGAACTAAGAGAATATTCCATTTGAAAAAATATATGTAAAAAAATTGTTTTGTTTCTATTTCCTTGTCTTTGGCGTTGTTTATTTCTTTCACCAATTGTTTGACCAATCAGTGTAAGTTGTTTCAGTTTGTGAAGGAAATAATTTACCCAAGTTCCATTTACACATGATGATATTTAGCAAATTACTTTATATGAGAAAAAATTATTTCGTCTACAAAATTATTATATGTACAAAAAAATTTTCATGTTTTGTTCCTATTTCCTTGTCTTTTCCGTTTTTTATTATTTTTACCAGTTGCTTGAACAAACAGTAAAAGTTGCTTCAGTTTATAAAGCAAATAATCCTCCCAAACCCCATTTATAAAAGATGACACTTAACACATTACTTTATGTAATGAGCTTGTCTGTGTGAACTTGTGTTCCCTCAGTAAACACAAAAATGATATTTCAGTTTAGACAAAGGAATAGTAATTAGACACAGTAGGTCTTAAAAGTTTCATCACATTAGCTTTAGTGTAGCTGCCGAGACGCCTTCATGCCGTGTTAAAAGGTTTAAACTTTACCACCGTTTGAGCCTTTCACTGTTAATTTATAAAAGTAAATAAGTGAAAGTGATAACAAAGCTATTGTGAAGCAAAGCTAATTAACAAAAAAGAATGGGATGCTAGAAGCAGCAATTGGCAATAAAAGAAATTTTGGCTTTTTGACTGCACCTTTAACTTTAAATAATTCTTCCGTTCTCAGATTTTTGTGCACAGCAAGAGTGTAACTCCTGTCGTAAGTAAAAACCCTTGACTAAAGGAAAAGTAAGGACAAAACTAACTGGCTATTAAACATAGTCTCAGAATACAGCTCTGGTAAATCAAAATCCATTATATTATACAACATAAATTTTAAATTAAGGAGAGATAAATGTATTTTAGGTTTTCTTCCTATTGGCTCTTACGCTGCAATTTTTTTTGAGACTATCAAGATTCAAATGTAAAATAAAATAATCTGAGCTTTAAAATGTTATTGTGCTAAAGAAGGGAGCTAACTTCAAGTAAAAAAACGACTAAATGTATATATTTTCAGATATGCATGATGCACATCTGATGCACGTGTTGCATGTACTAAGCATAGCGTGCTCTCCTCCTTTCTCAATATTCCATCCCCCAACCGCCATCAAATAGCAATAAATTTAATATAATGATAAATTTAATAGCAATAAATTAATATGAATTTAATTTAATTTAATTTTTTTTTCTTTAGGCTCTCAAGATTCAGTTAAAATAATTTGTGTGTTAAATTTTCAATGTTAGAAAAAAGGGAGTTAAGTTTAAAGAAAAAAACAATCAAATATATACCTTCAAATATTTATTACATCCTAATCAATATATATCTTCAGATATTTCAATTTTGTCCGTAAATTTTGTCTCCTCTCTTCTCAAATTTCTACCCCTAACCGCCATTAAATAACAATAAATTTAATACGACCCTTCCTCAGCTTGCACCCCTTGAAGTATGAAACGACAGTAGAATAAACAATAGTAATATCAAAAATATTTTTAGCACATTAATAAAGTTAATGTATAGAAAATATTAATATTTAATCCTTTGCATACTGCTGCGAATCTAGATGTTACCTAAATTAATGTGATCTAAATTAATTAATGTGATTAATTAATGTAATTAATGTGATCTAAATTAATTTAAGGAGCTAAGTCTCAAATTTGTTTTAGATTTCTTGAGACAAAAATTTCTTTTGAGTTACCTGAGCTGAACAAAATTTTCAAGGTGGGCCAACTCCAAGTCTACAACATAAGTCTAAGAGAGACACGACTAAGTGTTCATGTCGAGCCAACTCCAAGTCGACAACATAAGTCTAAGGGAGACACAACCTTTTGAATAAATCGTGCTCAAGTCAGCTTTCTAAGATAAAGAATATTGTTGCTGGACACAAGCTTTTTTGAGTAAAGATAAACATTTCCACGCAAAACTTGTCTCTAATTGGGACGAAAATTATGTTCATATTGTGAGATAGCTACTGACATAGTACCGCTTGTTATTAGAAACAATTTTACAATGAACAGGAAATCTCATTTTCAGTAGATTTTGGCAAAACAGAAGTTGAATTTCTAACAGTTTAGTGTTAAACTTTTTACTATTTTAGTTTTTATTTCAGCTAAGGAACAAAATTTCGTTAGAAACACTCATTTTTCAGAGCTAAATTGTATATTGTCCCAAAGCACCATAGCTGAGCATAAGAAGTTGGAATTCTGGTGCGAGGGCCTATAGTTTCCAAACAAATGTGGCAATTTCTTTGAAATAAATATTTCTTTTTGTGGACTCTTTCCTTGACGAAAAAAAATTACATGAAGCTAATGGCAAAACTACTTTCCTTATTTTTACTTAAAATATTCGGTTTTTATCTATTAGTGAAAGAGACCGCATGGATTTGCAAGATTTATTCATTTGGTGTATTCTGTTTGTATTGTCCCTGTTTTTTCTATTGGGCCAAAAAACATTATATCTTATACGTCACCAATGCTTTAAGTTTGTTAAGGTATACATTTAATATCACGTATTTTGCAACAACTACAATGTTTGCTTTATTTGTAATCCGAAGAAGTAATGATGCTTGGGGTAGAATTTTAAGTAAGAGCAGAAAGATCAGGGTATATGATATAGCTGGTAATCTGATTCTTACAATTTTTTCATCAGTCAACATCTACTTATCTTATACAGAGAAACATTCTCTTTTACACATAATACTTGAAACGGTTATAATACTTTTTATACATTTATACTTCTTAGTATCACTTATGTATGTTCTAATTTGTAAAGAGCTGACTGACAAAACGAAAAAACAGATTTGGTTACTTCAGACGTCACAGATAGTTTTAAAGAAAGCGGTTTATTGTCATAGACAAATTGTCCAGGACGTGAATTTAGCTGTAAAACGCAATGAATTTTTCATATTTCTTCAAGTGGCAGACACAACGCAATATTTCATATTCTTTGTGCGCTATGTTACCAAGTTGCAGCTGAACTGGTCCAGTACCATGGATATTCGGCAAATAGTTGTCATTCTGAATTCCTTTATCATACCTCCATTCATGTTATGGATAATGGCAAGTAGTTCTGAATGCTTGGGTGACACATTAGCTAAACATGAAAAATTAATTTTAGGTAGTTGCTCCACCATTGGAGACTTGCCGTCATGTATAGCTCTTACTAAAAGGTGCTCCTATTTCAGTATCTGTGGACTTTTCTCTCTGAACAGAAAATTATTACTGAATATTTTTGTAACAGTGATATCTTATAGCATTATCCTGTATCAGCTTGAAATGCCTTTACAGTCCTGTTAAAATTTGAATAGGTTATAATTTGAAACGGGTTTTTGGCTTGAACATTCCTCCAACTTTCAAGAAAACAACATTTGATTAATTATTTGGTAGGGCATTGCATCTAGAATCTCCCTATATTCCCATTGCAAGAGACCCATGTTGCCAAAATCTCCAGAGTATTTAGTATAAATTACCGAAACCCAATAAAACTATATTCGGTGCTTCAGTACCCGGGTCGGGCCTATTGGTCTCTAAAGTCAGTAGTTTGCCAATTTCGATAGCCAAGGAATGTTAATATTTCCGAATTTGACTGCCCTGTTTATTTATTCAGCGCCAAGATAATCATAAAAGTGTTTTATAGGAAATAGTAATGTATACGACACGGACGGGGGTCATATCTTTCATAAGCCGCTTGCAAGTCAGACCTGTAAATGGGAAAAAATACGGGGCGCACGTTTTTTGACTTAAATTTGACTCACAATGTTTCAAAGTTGATTTACAATTACACTCCCTATATTTCGGAAATTATCATATGTTTTTGCAGGTCTGTCGTTATATAAATGCATTTTTTGCATCCTCGTAAAAAAAAAAATTCTTGCCCCAACTATATTCCGCACTTACATCCGTATTCCGTCGATGCAACAAATTGATCAGTTGCAACTTACAACGCCCTTTGTAATATTTGGGCAAGATTAATCTTTGAAGTTGTTGAGATAAGTTTTTATTTTACCAAATAACAAGTTCATATGGAAACAGCAAACGGTTGCGTGAAGAATTATTAAATGTTTTAATTGGTATAAAGGTTTTCCCTTCTAAATAAACTCCCTCCCTATCCTCCACATCTTTTCTTTTTTTTCAATTTCATTTTTATTAAATTAGCTCTAACTCCTAGCACATTTGTGCCAAAGAGTGAGGCACACCCCTTCTACAATATATTCACATTTGATTTTTTCTTTTCAATTCATGATAACTTGATGTTTTCTAAAGAAAGGGCAAAGTCTTCCTCGTTATACACTTCCCTATTGCATTGGGTATCTTATGCAAAGGATTTTTAAGCAAAGCAGAAAAAAACTGATCCTCCTCCACGCGGGGAATACCTCTTCCATAATCTATTCACCTCTCATTTATTTGTCATTTTCTTTTAAATTTTGAATTTTTAGATTTAAATTCTAAAACTAGGGTTCCTCCGTAAACAGGACTCCTCCAATCTCAAAAAGCATGGTATTTTTTTAGGTGATTTTTATGTAAATTCTCTCCAAAGAGACTTTTATTTTTTAATTCTATTGTATATTTAGCCCCATGCACGAGACAAAACCTCAGATATAGTGTTTTAGCTAAAAAGTACTTTTTTATTTTTCACCAAGAATTGTATTCTTTCGTTTGAAAATTCCGTACACCATTTGTTTTACTTTGATCCGCTGTAAGATTTGCTGTCACTTCTTTTTACCAGGTAAATTATTATTTTCTTCATTTATAATGTCCTCAATGAAATTATTTAGCTATATATTTAATCATATGCTGTATGTTACTATATGTTTAATCATAAGTTAATTGTATGTTAATTATATGTATAATTGTATGCTAAACTTTTTTTATTACATGTCTTTATTTCTTTACTTTACACTTTCACTTCTTTTTAACAGGTAAATTATTACTTTCTTTATTTTATTTAATTCTATGTTCACATACAAAGTCAATATGACATTCCTGCATGGAAAAATCCGTACGAAGATTTATATCTTTTCCAATATCTTTTATGTAACAACATAAATTTTCTTTCATCTTTGCTTATTTCTGTAACTGGCAAGAAAATATTACCATCTACTACTTATGGATTCATGAAATTTCGGATGCCAAAATACAGCTTCTATCTAGATAAGTCTAGTGTGGGCTGACTGCTTTCCCCAAATTATTAAGCAAAACCTTCGTACTTCATATTTCTTTGGTGTTTTCACCCTTGTCTCTTTTTTTGAATTTCAATAGCAAAAAAGGACCTTACATGTCAAAAATTCCGATTTCTAAGAAAACACAGAAATTAAATATCAAATTTATTGAATTAAGAAATTTCTACTTCATGTTTCTTTTCATTTTTATTGCACTTGGTATTAACCTAGTGACATATAGCAATCGCAAATTCTGTCGGTCTGTCTGTCGGTCCCGGTTTTGCTACTTTAGGTGCTTCCAGATAAGCTAGGACGATGAAATTTGGCAAGCGTATCAGGGACCGGACCAGATTAAATTAGAAGTAGTCGTTGTAGTTTAGAAGTAGTCGAAGTAGTTGTAGTTTAGAAGTAGTCGAAGTAGTTTTTCTGATTTGACCGTCTGGGGGGAGGGAGGGGGGCGTATAATTCGGAAAAAATAAAAAAATGAAGTATTTTTAACTTATGAGCGGGTGATGGGATCTTAATGAAGTTTGATGTTTAGAATAATATTGTGTCTCAGAGCTCTTATTTTAAATCCCGACCGGATCTGATGACATTGGGCGGAGTTGGAGGGGGAAACCTAAAATCTTGGAAAACACTTTAGAGTGGAGGGATCGGGATGAAACTTGATGGGAAAAATAAGCACAAGTCCCATATACATGATTGACATAATCGGAACGGATCCGCTCTCTTTGGGGTAGTTGGGGAGGTAATTCTGAAAAATTTGAAAAAATGAGGTATTTTTAACTTACGAACGGGTGATCGGATCTCAATGAAATTTGATGTTTAGGAGGATATCGTGTCTTAGAGCTCTTATTTTAAACCCCGACCCGATATGGTGACACTGCGGGGGATTTGGGAGGGGAAAACCTAAAATTTGGAAAACACTTAGAGTGGAGGGATCGGGATGAAACTTGGTGGGAAAAATAAAAAAAAGTCCTAGATACATGATTGACATAAACGGAACGGATCCGCTCTCTGTGGGATAGTTGGGGGGGGGATATTTCTGAAAAATTAGAAAAAATGAGGTATTTTTAACTTACGAACGGGTGATCGGATCTCAAGGAAATTTGATATTTAGAAGGATATCGTGTCTCAGAGCTCTTATTTTTAATCCCGACCGGATCTGGTGACATTGGGGGGGGGGGGAGTTGGGAGGGGGAAACTTAAATTTGGAAAACACTTAGAGTGGAGGGATCGGGATGAAACTTGGTGGGAAAAATAAGCACAAGTCCTAGATACATGATTGACATAACCGGAACGGATCCGCTCTCTTTGGGGTAGTTGGGGTAGGGGTTAATTCTGAAAAATTAGAAAAAAATGAGATATTTTTATTTACGAACGGATGATCGGATCTCAATGAAATTTGATATTTAGAACGATATCGTGTCTCAAAGCTCTTATTTTAAAGCCTGACCGGATCTGGTGACATTGGGCGAAGTTTGGGGTGGGGGAACGTAAAATCATGGAAAACGCTTATATTGGAGGGATCGGGATGATATTTGGAGGGAATAATATGCAGAAGTCTTACATACGTGATTTACATAATTGGAACGGATCCGCTCTATTTGGGGGGGGGGGGGGGTTTAATTCTGAAAAATAAGAAAAAATTACGTATTTTTAACTTACAAAGGAGTGATCGGATCTTCATGAAACTTCATATTTGGAAGGACCTCGTAACTCAGGTGTCTTATTTTAAATCTCAACCAGATCAAGCGTAATTGGAGGGGGCAGTTGGGGGGACCGGAAATCTTAGAAAATACTTAAAGCGGTGAGATCTGGATGAAACTGGATGGGAAGAATAGAAACCTGTCTAAGATATGTGACTGACATAACCGGACCGGATCTGCTCTCTTTGGTGGAATTGGGGGGGGGGGGGTAATTTTGAAAATTGAAGTATTTGTAACTGGTATTTGTAACTTACGAAAGAGTGACCAGATCTTAATGAAATTTGATATTTAGAAGGATGTGCGTTAAAGTTCTAATTTTAAATTCTGACCAGATCCTGTGACATTGGGGGGAGTTGGAGGGGGAAACCAGAAATCTTGGAAAATGTGAAAATTGGGGTATTTTTATCTTACGAATAGATACATCGGATCTTAATGAAATTTGACTTTTAGAAGGAATTCGTGTCTCAGAGCTCTTATTTCAAATCCCGACCAGATCTTTTGACATTGATGGGAGTTGGAGGGGGAAATCTCGGAAAAACACTGGGAGTGGAGGAATCGGGATGAAGCTTGGTGGATAGAATAAACAAATGTCCTTGATACGTTATTGACAGAATCGTACTGGATTCGCTCTCTTTGGAGGAGTTGGTGGAGGGATTCAGTGATTTGGCGAGTTTGGTGCTTCTGGACGTGCTAGGACGATGAAAATTGGTAGGCGTGTCAGGGAGGTGCACAATTTGACTTGATAAAGTCGTTTTCCCAGATTCGACTATCTGGGGGGCTAAAGGAAGAGGAAAAATTAGAAAAAACGAGGCATTTATAACTTACGAGTGGGTGATCGGATCTTAATGAATTTTGATATTTAGAAGGACATCGTGACTCAGAGCTCTTATTTTAAATCCTGACCGGTATTAAGCCTCTTATTTTCCTTTTTAAATCAATCTATTGATTCATAGAATTTTGTTAGAGCTCATATCATATGATCTCTTGGCTCTTAGCTCTTCTCGCCTCGTCATAAGTGCCAATTGAGCTCTTAACTCTTGTTACTATTAAATTACTCTTTTTTTTTAATTTCAATTGCAGAAACCGATTTTCACGTCGAAATTCAGCCCTTAAAAAAAAAAAAATTGTGGTTTAAATATCACATATTTTTCAAGTAAAGCCATTTTAGTGCATATTTTTCTATTTTTCAATTTACGAATCCAATTTTTTTTTCTATAGGAAAACCCCTTTCAAGTCAATGTTTCAGCATTTAAATATCATATTTATTCGAGTAATAACTTTCTAATTTATGATTTATTTCACCCCTTTAAAAATTTACAGTTCATCCCCCTATAATTTCAATAATTTTTATGTCAAAAATTCGAAATGTAATTTCAATAGCTTTTATGTCAAAATTTTAGATTTCTGAGAATTTTTAACATTTCAATACCACATTTCTTTACGTAATACCTTTCTAATTCAGATCTTTTTTTCCTTCTTTGACTGTTTTTCTTCTTTTCCAATTTTATTCTAATGGCAAATACGTTTTTATGTCAAAAATTAAAGATTTCTAAAACATAATAATTTCAGATTTGTGATTAAATGTTTGAAGGATTTAAGTACCACATTTATTCTAATAAAGCATTCTTTCGTCAACAATTTGTTCATTTTTGAACAATTTTTTTTTAATTTAAAAAGTAAAAAAAACACATTTTTAATTAAGAAATTCCATTTTTAACCATTTTGTTTTTGCCATTTAGATATATTTCTGAAATGAGACCTTTGTAGTTAATATTTATTATTCATTTTTATCAATTTTCAATTATATTTTTGCAAATTTTAATAGTAAGAAAATATTTCATGTCAAAAACTTCACATTTTTAGTAACTTTCAGTAAATACCTAATTTCTCAAATTTCAGCCTTTCTATTTCATATTTTTCATTTACTTTAAAAAATGTACGACCCTCACCTAATTTCAGCAGCAAACCTCTGTCATGTAAGGAATTCCAAATTGGTAAAGAATTTCAAACTTTCAATATCACACTTCATCAAGATGTGTCTTTTAACTTTATAATTCTTCTATTTTTTTAACATATGTCTTTTCCTTCCAATTTTGTTAAAAAGCAAACCCTCTTTTTCAAAAAATTTTGAATTTAAAAAATAAATTCAGGATGTAAATACAGCTTATTTCAAGTAAAGCCTTCTTACTTCATAATTTTTTTCATTTTCTGACTGTGTTTTTACATTTCTGTACCAATAGGCATCTGAATGTAATATTTTACTGTACAAGGAGAAGTATTGAAATGCCACAAGGTATTGAATGCATTTAATATGTATTTGGCGTTTAATATACCATAAGGAGGCTCAAGTTTTAATTCTATTCAAAGAAAATAAAATTGAAAAAGTAAAACTCTTTTTGTAATTAATAAAATTGAATAAGTAAAATATGAATTGTGTAATTTTGATTTTCATTTCAATGCTATAATAAGTGGAAAAAAGAATACTAGTAATATAATCCGCTCTCAGTAAAGCGCCAATGACGCAGTAGGCTTTAGATTTTCATAGTTAAGTCCAGCGACTACGGGGCAACTGTTTTTAGGCTGGAATTGCTAACCAGCTGAGCAAGGAACTCTCTTATGACCATGGCCTTGAAGTAGAGTGGGGGCCTGCTCACGAGGCAATCCAGATGAAGCTGGTTTCCTGTCATTGTGACATTTTCGTAACTTTTTTTTCTGCACCCTTTTTCAAACCTTGAATGTCCGAAGGCTATTTTAACACCAAAGTAGAAAAAAGTATTTGGCTGATTATCACCCTTATTCGGGCGTACTTTCTTTTCTTGGGAGACACATCAAGGCAGGATCTAAGCTTTTTTTCTTTTATTCGGGATTAAAATCCTCTGTTCATTTCTTTCCTTTGTCACATTGATCGGGTTACCCTGATCTTCTGTAGAATTACTGTACCTTTTAGCATGATTATGCTATAATTAATTGAAGACTGGCAGGAGCGAAACAAGATTCTAGGATAAAGAAGTTCTTGTATTGATGTTAAAATGAAGATCACTTTCTAAGTAACATCTTGAGTAACTCTAGGCTAAAATTTAGGAAGAGTACCTACATTTTCGGAAGCTATAACGTTGATAGCCTACAGGATAAAAAAAAATCGAGAGAAAGTTTTCAGGAATAGTTGAATAGAAACTGGGAAGTCTAAAATATGATAATTTAAATCATGAATTGAATAATTTTTGGTAAATATTTCGTGTCCTGCAGGAGTAGGGGGTTTGATCTCAGCTTAGTTATAAAGGACCTAGAGTTCGAACTCCTCTGCATCAACACCCTGCAGGGCTCGAAATTTCATTTCAATTATGAAATTAAGTGTTTCCATACTATTTCAAATTGCAAAAAGATGAAGAAGAACAGAATTAGTTTGTGAAGTAAGAGATGGTGCCTTAAGGAAGAAAGCTAAAAACACAGCTAGGGATATTAGTGAAAACGATTTACCTTGCTAGAAAAGAGGGGGAGAAATACAGAAATTGTTCGAGGGATAGATCATATGTAAATCAGTGGAATGCAAGGAAAGTAGAGAAAAAATTAAAATATTAAAAAATTGAGTTTGGAGTAAATATCATGAACAAAATTTGCTTTACATCTGGAAATGCAGTCAGACAGCATAATAGTAAAATGTTGTATGAATAGTAACAACATTTATGTAAAAAAATGAGAGGGAGTAGCCAATATGGACTTTTCCCTGTTAAAGATTGGAAAAGGGCATCAATTATGATAGGGGGAGGTAGTTTTTGGAAAGGGAATAGGGAATAGGGTTTTTGGAAAGGGAAAGCCCTAGCGAATTTAGGAAAACTTGAATTACACTCCTTTAGAAGAAACGGGATAAAGTTGAGTGTGGTAATTACAAAGGTATTAGCTTGGTTTCATTGGGAGGCAAATTATTTAGTATGATCGTACTTCTAAGACTCAAAGATACTGTAGATAAAATTTTAAGAGAAGAACAATGTGGTTTTAAAAGGGGAGAGGATGCGTCGACCAAATTTCCCCCTTAGATTAATAACGAGGAAGTGCTTAAGTCATCAGATTCCCCTAAAGTCCCCAGTTTTGTTTATTCTAAACAAGAGTTGAATTTGGACGATACATGAGCTTTAGTGAAGGTCATATCCTTCTGTCGTGTAGTAGATATATGCATAAAAGTGATTAGTGCTATGTAACAGAAAAGTATTTCTGAGGGTAGGGTAGGAAATAAGGTTAGCAGCTGGTTTCGTATCTAATCAGGAGTTAAGCAGGGTTGCGGTCTATCCCATTTATGTGAATGACATATATTATTATATATAAACAATGAGTACCACGTAACCCAAGCTCCGATCTCCTGACGCTCTGTCCTCGGCTTGGAAAGCTATGTTGTTGGGGACAAATCATCCACCACTTCCTGTTTTCTCCTTTATTCCTTCAAGAACCTACTTGAAGCTGGATAGACATTCGGCTTGTTTGAAAGGGAAATACCACTACCACTAAGCCCCGAACCAAACGAAATCCACCCCGCAGACCTGAACAAGCAAATTATTTATTATGGATCCTGAATTTTAACCATTCGGCCACGAAGGGTGTGTCTAGATGTTTCTTTTTAATGAGCATATTTTCTATGCTTTTTAGACCAGTCCAGATGATCTGGAAATTATTAACGAACCCAAAGCTGAGCATGTGGAAAGTATTGTTGAGAATGAGCACTAATTGTGTCCATTTGTTACATTGGATAAGTATGTTTTGATGGGTTACTCCTGCTGATACAGCTTAGGTTTCCTTCAGGTTTGTGTGTTTTGCAGAATTTGTAGATTCTAGACCAAGTTTGGTTTAGGAAAATCAAAAAATGTCTCTGATTGTGTATGGAGACTCGGAGCTGTTTCAGTCGCTCTAACTCTGAATGTGACATTCTGCTGGATACCCATTCAGTGATTCTGGAACCGTCTTGCCGTTTTTGTTCAGGATCTAAGTACAAAACACTCGATTTTTGGAGGTTATCCTTTTGTTTCTCACTTCCAATTGTACAAAGAATGGAATTTTATGCTAATTTTCTGCGATTTAATCTCCTGGCTATTTGTTTTCCACGAAAAAGCTGCAGAATGCATATTCTTGCTAGTTGAAAGTATGGCCATGAACTTTGTTTGCCCATGGAAAAGGGGAAGCCCAACCTTTACCCATCAAAATTGCCAGATTTGTTTCAAATAGGTTGCTTCAAATAAGGAGTGACCCGGCTCAAAAGTAACCGAAACTCTAAAAAACGAAATTTTGATATCAATAGATAAATCAAAAGAATCAGATTTTTATGCTGATTTCAAATTTATTTTTTGAAAAAAGTAGAAACTATCCATAACAGTCACAGAATCTCAATGAAAATCATACCATCAGATTCATCGTATCAGAGAACCCTACTATAGTGGTTTCAAGCTCCTATCTGTAAAAATGTAGAATTTTGATTTTTTCACTGAAGAAAGATCACGAATGCGTGTTTGTTTTTTTTCCCAGGGGTGATGGTATCGATCCAGTGGTCCTATAATATCGTGAGAGGGCTCATTCAAATGGAAATTAATAGTTCTAGTACCCTTTCTAAGTGATAAAAAATTGTAAGTTAACTATGCCCCCTTCCACGCTCATTTTCTCCCAAATTCAGCCGATCAGAATTTTGAGATAGCTATTTTGTTCAGCATAGTCGAAAATCTAATAACTACGTCTTTGAGGATGACTTAAGCCCCACAGGCCCTGGGGGAAGAGCTGCAAGTTATGAATTTTGCCAATTGTTTACATATAGTATTTGTTTTTTGAGAAGTATACAGATGTTTTCAGAAGATTTTTTTTTGTGTTGGTGGAGGTCAAGGGAGGGAGTTACACGGGTGGATATTTCCACAAAAAAATTTCATGGGGGAAGGGAATTTTCCATGAAGAGGGCGCTGGGTTTCACAATATTATTTTAAAAATGATTAGAAATAAAATAAAAATACAATTTTTTCAACTAAAAGTAAGGAGCAGCGTTAAAACTTAAGTTGAATAGAAATTATTACCTATATAGGGGGTCTGCCTCTCGTCAATACCTCACTCTTTACGCTAAAATGTTTTGATACTTTCAAAAACGCTATTCATTCTAATTAAACGGCCTTTGTGATTCAGGGGTTATTCTTAAAGAATTGGAACAGAATTGGAACTTCACCATAGAGCGAGGTATTGTCCAGGGGGCGAACCCCTCATATACTTAATAGTTTCTGTTCGTTTTTAAGTTTAAATGTTGCTTCTTACTTCAAGTAAGTAAAACTTGTTTTTTAAAAACTTAATTCTCTTGAAAAGGAGACTGGTCGCTTGAAAACCCCATAAACTAACAATACATCATCCATGGACGATGGAACGATCAATCTTTTCGTAGGTAAATGCACTCGAGTGTTTTTTACGGATTCTTTACTTAGCTGTCATGAAGAATAATAAAAAATGAAATTGAATCTCATAAGGTTCGATGATTGAATATCTCGTGCAGTCGATTCATTATTTTTGGAATTAGGACAAATTTCATTTTAGAAAAGAACAGAAAATATTCTATTATAGCGCGAAGAAAGTAAATAAAAGAACCCAGGTGAAAAATACAAAAGAGGCCTACAGCAAAAGCTAATCAGGAAAAAAAAAGATAGGAGACGTGTCAACATCATTAAAGCTGACAGTGAAATCTGTTATAATTTATTTTTTTATTTGGCTGCGTTGTCAGTTGGGTTTATATGAAGATTGAAATAAGCGTAAATTAAATTCAGTACAGCTTCATTTCAGGTCATTAAATCTTTAATCGTAGAACGCTGCCAATTAAATTTGAAACGCTGAAAGAACTTCACATATTTTCTTCTAGGTTATTAACTTTGATGGTGGAAAACTTCCTTTTATGGCTGGAGATTTCAATGCACTGGTTCAAGTCAAACAAAGCGAGTGGGATATGCTGGAACAAATGATTCGCTCGTCCAACCAAAAATCAAAGTCGAAGCTTTAAGGCTATTAGATTCCATAATTGTCTAATTTTTTGGTTTTTTGAGTGTCACGTATTCAGATTGAAATTTGATTTGTTTGGGTTAAATAAAATTTTTATTTGGAATCTTATATTTTATCTGCTGGCATCCTTATTTGATGGCATATCCAAAGCAAGAAGAAAAGCTACAAGGCCGCACATGTGCCTTTAAAACCAAATTTTGACCGAACTGCAGTCAAACCCCATCTGGATATTATCCATGCATATATGCGACTAAGAGTGTAAATTGTTTTTCCATCTTTTGGTATTGGAATGTGGTTGGGATTAAGTTGAATTGTACAAAACGCACGAAGGGGTGTATTATATGAAAAATAGTGAAAGTTTTGGTTAAAACCGCAAAAATCACTAGATTTTCGGGCGTTCTGTGCCTACTCCGCGTGTATAGATAAAAAGCCTTTCGGGTTGATGGTTCACAAAATAAGTTATCAAATGAACAAACTTTTCCTCAAACTCTCGAATGCCTTTAAATTTTGTGTTACTCCTTAATGTAAATTATAATTCTTTGTGCTCTAAAATTTGAAAATAATTGGTACGTAATTTGGTACGTAAAAGTAATTGGCACGTATTGACGGCTATTCTTCAAAAGTGACCAAATTTCTTTTTAAAAGTAAATTTTAATTTAATTAAATGCAATATCAGTTGGGGTTTTCTAACTCCTGAACAATTTGTGGATTTGTCTATTCCATCCCAATGGAAGTCTAACAATTGTTCATTAAAGCCCATTAACAATATGGTTTTACCAATACCGAGATTTAGCTAGTGGTAATTTTAACGTATCAGATCTTTCATAAAATTTTTAAATTGGCTGAAAGATTTTACGAAACCTAAATAATTACAAAGCACAGTGGCCTGACTCACCACAAGTTGGGTTTTGAAACTTGGTCTCAGTAGAGCATGCCCTTGCCATATTTAGCCTAGACAGGTACGGTCCTTGGGTTCTAAGAATGATAACATTTCTGAATTTGCCATATTCCTAATCTTGATTTTTGAACAATTATGACTAAAACATGCACATAAGTTTTAAAACAAAAAGTTGGGTTTTAATATATATATATATATATATATATATATATATATATATATTATACTATATTATATACTATATACTAGCTGTTGGGGTGGCGCTTCGTGCCACCCCAACACCTAGTTGGTAGGGGCGCATCGTGCCCCTCAAGCCCCCCGCGCGTGCGTAAGTCGTTGCGCGCCATATTAGTTACGCGCCATTGTAGTTGTGTCCCTGTGATTCTAATGATTGCCCTTGAGCTTTGTTGATGGTGATTGCTAATCGACCATTCCCTGTGTCGCCTTCGTCATTTATATATCCCCCTGTGCCTCCCGGCGTCCCCGTTGTAGTTGTGTCCCTGTGTCCCGGTCGTCATTTATATTCCCTGTGTCCCGGTCGTCATTGGTGTCCCGGTGTCCCAGTCTGTAATTTCTCTTTGAGTGTCCCGGTCGTCATTTATATTCCTTGTGTCCCGGTGTCCCGGTCGTCATTTGTGTCCCGGTGTCCCGGTATGTATATACATTCGTTTTTGAATTGGTGTTTTTTTTTTAGTTTTTTACCTTTTTTTATTTTTTTTTAGTAATACCTCATGATTCTAATGATTGCCCTTGAGCTTTGTTGATGGTGATTGCTAATCAAACATTCCCTGTGTCCCCGTCGTCTTTTATATATCCCCCTGCGCCCCCGGCGTCCCCGTTGTAGTTGTGTCCCGTGTCCCCGTCGTCATTTATATTCCCTGTGTCCCGGTCGTCATTTGTGTCCCGGTCTGTATATACATTTGTTTTTGAATTGGTATATGAATGAAATAAATTTTTGTGTTTTTCCCCTTTTTTTCTTTTTAGTTTTTTTCTTGGTTTTTACTTTTTTTTTAGTTTTTTTAGTTTTTTTTTAGTTTTTTTTAGTTTTTTTCTTTTTTCTTTTTAGTTTTTTTGTAATTTTTACCTTTTTATTTTTTTTTAGTTTTGTTTTCTCCTTTATTTTTCAGTCGACAAACATGACGTCAGTCGACACACAAACATGACGTCACTCGACACACACACACACAGACAACTTATTTATATATATATATATATATATATATATATACTAGCTGTTGGGGTGGCGCTTCGCGCCACCCCAACACCTAGTTGGTGGGGGCGCTTCGCGCCCCCCCCCAAGCCCCCCCGCGCGCGTAAGTCGTTACGCGCCATAATAGTTACGCGCCATTGTAGTTGTGTCCCTATGTCCCACCTGTGAATATAGATATATATATATATATATATATATATATATATATATATATATATATATATATATATATATATATATATATATACTAGCTGTTGGGGTGGCGCTTCGCGCCACCCCAACACCTAGTTGGTGGGGGCGCTTCGCGCCCCCCCCAAGCCCCCCGCGCGCGTAAGTCGTTACGCGCCATAATAGTTACGCGCCATTGTAGTTGTGTCCCTATGTCCCACCTGTGAATATAGATATATATATATATATATGGTTTTAACTACGTAAAACTTGCGAATATACAACATTCTTTGCTGTCCCATTGTCTTTGCATATAAATAGATTGTCAGGTTATCCCCCTGTTTCCCCCGGTGTCCCCGTTGTAGTTGTGTCCCTGTGTCCCGGTCGTCATTTATATTCCCTGTGTCCCGGGTCCCGGTCATCATTTGTATCCCGGTGTCCCGGTCTGTATATACATTCGTTTTTTAGTTTTGTTTTTCTCCTTTATTTTTTTCCTTTTTTTTTCTTTTTTAGTTTATTTAGATTTTTAGATTTTTTAGTTTTTTTATTAGTTTTTAGTTTTTTTTTCTTTTTAGTTTTTTTGTAGTTTTTACCTTCTTTTTAGTTTTTTTAATTTTTTTTTTTACTTGTGTCCTGGTCGTCATTTATACTCCCTGTGTCCCGGTGCTTTGTTGATTGCTAATCGAACATTCCTTTTGTCCTGGTCGCTTTCTCTTTGAGTGTCGTCATTTATTTTTTTCTTTTTTAGTTCTTTTAGTTTTTACCTTTTTTAGTTTTTTTTTAGTTTTTAGTTTTTTTAGTTTTTTACCTTTTTTTAGTTTTTTTAGTTTTTTAGCTTTTTTATTTTTTTTATTAGTTTTTAGTTTTTTTGTAGTTTTTGCCTTTTTTTTTAGTTTTTTGTCCTGGTCGCTTTCTCTTTGAGTGTCGTCATTTATTAGTTTTTTCCTTTTTTTTTTTTAGTTTTTTATTGGTTTTTACCTTTATTTTAGCTTATTTTTCAGTTTTTTCCTTTTTTTTAGTTTTTTTTTATTTTTTATTTTTTTTAGTTTTTTACCTTTTTTTAGTTTTTTTAGTTTTTTTAGTTTTTTAGCTTTTTTACTTTTTTTATTAGTTTTTAGTTTTTTTTTGTAGTTTTTGCCTTTTTTTAGTTTTTTCAGTTTTTTTTTTAGTTTTTTATTGGTTTTTACCTTTATAGTTTTTTTAGTTTTTTAGCTTTTTTATTTTTTTTATTAGTTTTTAGTTTTTTTTGTAGTTTTTGCCTTTTTTTAGTTTTTTCAGTTTTGACGTCACCTAATCCAGTTTTTTCAGGTGACGTCACCTGACACATCCATCCACACATCCATCCACACATCCACAGACAGACAACTTATTTTTATATATATAGATATATATATATATATATATATATATATATATATATATATATATATATATATATATATATATATATGTATATGGTTTTAACTACGTAAAACTTGCGAATATACAACATTCTTTGCTGTCCCATTGTCTTTGCATATAAATAGATTGTCAGGTTTACAGTAATATGTGATACAATTTGCATTCTATCTAAAACGAAATTTATTTCAAAAAAGAAAAAGTTCGATAAGATTAGTAATAAGGATAACAGATTATATTTACCTATTAATTTTACTTGTAAGCAGATTGAAGATATTAATTTACCAGAAATTTTAAATCAGCGGCATGTGAAACAGGCCCTTCCTAGTAATTTAAATTATAATGATAGTCCAGTTTTAACTTATAAATTTTCAAAAACTATTGGGCAAATTATTTTTAATTATAATTTAATACTAAAAAAACTAGATAGCGATATAAATTGGAAACCGGTTTGTAATTGTAAGCAACTTGGCCCATTTGTAAATCCTACTTACAAACATGTTATAACAGGGGACTTGTCAATAATAAAGCAAGATGATCTTCAAATTATAATGAATAAAGGGGCAAATTTCCGTCTATCTCATCATCTGAAACCATCGAGTGTTCTTGATGGCTTGGAAAATGATTTTGATTTATTTATTGATAAGTGGTGTAAGAAAGAGAATAAAAATAAAGAGAGTTTTCAAAGTTGGAAGAATTTAATTATTAGTAGAGTAAGAAATAAAATATATTCTAACTTAAAAAATAGTAACACTAAATCATTATTTTATAATGCGAAGATTAAACAAGCAATTGCTAATCTAAAGAATGAATTTGTAATTGTGCCAGTGGATAAAGCTAATAATAATTTTGCCATAATTTGTCAGAAGCTGTATTGTGATATCTTAAAAAGGGAGTTAGGCACAACTAATGTTTATGAAAAGGTAAATATAGAGGATGAGAATTTAATTGAAAAGACTGAAGAAATACTTTTTAAAAATTTTAATATTAAAATAAATGACAATGATAAAAAGTTCCCTTTCCTATATTGGACTGTAAAATTTCATAAGAATCCCCCTAAACCACGGTTTATTGCTGGAGCAGCTAAATGTCCAACCCGCATTGCTGCTACTGACCTCTCTTTAATTTTAAAGGAAATTGTAAATAAACTTAAAACCTATTGTTCTGGTATTAAAAAATTTTCGAATTTTAATCCATATTGGAGTGTTAATAATTCACTGCAGGTGATAGATTCTTTAACAATGGTTTCAGCTAAAAGAATTGAGTCTTTCGATTTTGCGACAATGTATACTAATTTATCACTCAATTTAGTGTTAGATAATTTAAAAACTGTTATAAAGAAATCTTTCCTCTTATCTAGTAAAAGGTTCTTAAAAATAGACAGTTATAATAAAAAAGCCATATGGACAAACTGCTTTAATACTACAGTTAACTTGAGATGTTACAGCTTGGATATGATTTTTGAGTTATTGGAATTTGTTTTATACAATACTTATATAAGATTTGGGGGTGATTTGTACAAGCAAATTATGGGAATTCCCATGGGGGAGAATGCCAGCCCATTTATAGCTGACTTGTTTTTAAGTCAACTAGAATATAAATATATGATGGATAAGAATAATCCAATTAATTTAAAACATGCTTTGTCAAATAATAAAAGATATTTAGATGATATTTTGGTCTTAAATTGTAAGGATTTCATTGATATTTCTAAAAATATATATCCATCAGAGCTTATTCTTGAGCCTAGTCATGGCGCTGGTCATGAAGATCATTTCTTAGATTTAAATATTAATATTTGTGATAATAATAAATTAAGTTTTAAAATGTATAATAAAACGGATGATTTTGATTTTGAAGTGATTAGTTTCCCATTCCCTGAAAGTAATATAAACTCAAATATCACATATTCAGCGTTTTTCTCACAGTTACTTCGTTATGCAAGGATTTGTAGTAATTATATTGATTTTAAAAATAGATGTAAAATCTTAAGCCAAAAATTGATATCAAGAGGTTTTTCTGCAAATAAATTAACTTGGCAATTTAAAAAATTTAGTTTTCATTATAACGAACTTTTAAATAAATATCAAAAGAATTATCTAGAAATACTTAAAGAAATTTTTGACTAATTTCGGAGGTTCGAGAAATGTTGTCACAGCGCCATTTATTTTGAATTGTGTTTCTATTTGAGCGGAATTTTTAAAAAATTAGCCACATGGTAAAGATGAATTATATAATTGTTTAGTTCATTCAGGTTTTTTGCAATGTGTTAATATTTGTGATTTGGTAAAATTTATAATATTTAGTTTACCTATTGTTGCTAAAGGGAGGGATATATTAACAGGATAAGCTTGTTTTGGTTTTACTTGGTTGTTTTACATTTGCTGTTTTTTTCATAGACATGTATTTTGGGGGTGATACCTGACGCGGGGATGCCATGGATATTCTGTGGTAGCCACAACACTGTGCTGGGTAGAGAATTTAGAGTGGCGAAACCCTATATAGGCCAGTGTATTCTCCTGATGAGCCCTTATGTTGGGTGTTGCCTCTGAATTATTTGTCTATATTATTTTTTCTATGGTTTGGTAAATGACGACTTATACTTATTGACGACATGACTGCCTGTCCATGGATTATTCTTTATGGTTGATTGTGTGTGGCTTTGCTGTTTGACCTATGTGATTGTATGGATGAGTAGGGTTAAGGCCTCATTCAAGTGCTGGTCTATATTAATCACTAATTTAGGAAAACAGTCTTCCTTTTCTCCTTCTGTCTCCTTTTTTTTTTTTTTTTTTTTTTTTTTTTTTTTTTTTTTTTTTTTTTTGTGTGTGTTTGTGCTGTAGCATTGGTGATTTCTCTTTTCATGATATTATTCCAGGTTGGATCCAGTGCTGGTGGAGAAATTTTTTTTAGTTTTCTCCCCGACAGACCTTTACCCTGGTCCAGGTTTTTAACCTGATATTGTTAATTATTGGTGAGATGGCACTTATGCAAATTTCATGTTCTTTCATCTTTTTGCTTATGTATTTATTGACCTATTGACCTTGGCATGTTTTCTGGACTTTGATTGTTGGATTTTGATTTGGATGTTGGTTTGTTTTGGATTTATTTTCAATAACTTTTTATGCAACAAAACACAAATATTAGCCTCGGAACTCGGAACGATTTTTTGAAAGTTGGTAAGTGTAAAAGTCGTTGTTTTCTTTGCCAAGATCATTTTGTCCCACGGACTTCTGTTAAAAGTACATTGTATAATAAAAATTTTGTATGCAAGTTACGTGGTAATGTTAATTGTAGAACAACCAATGTAATTTACCTATTAGAATGTAATAAATGCTGCCTACAATATGTGGGGGAAACAACTAATAATATATATAAGAGATTTTCTGGACACAAGACAACAGTTAATAATGAAAAAACTAATAACTATCTAGTTCAACATTGTAGTAATGGTAAATGTTCCATATCAGATATAACTGTCACAATTTTAGAAAATTTAGAATTAGAAAATTTAAATAAAGAAGAGAAGAATAATAGACTACGTAAACAGGAGGATTTCTGGATCCATACTCTTGGTACAGCTTATCCTTTTGGGTTAAATGATCGTGTAGCAAAATATGGTGACATGTCTCATGTTGTTGTTAAATGTATTGATGGTTTTATGGACCATCCTTCTTTTACTTGTCCTACCAAACGTAAAAAACGATCGAGAGGACATAGGAAAAATAATAGAAAAAATGAATTAGATGTACATATGCTTTCTATAGATCTATGCCAGCTACTTGAATCTAGGGGTATGATTTCTGTAATAAAGTGTCTAAATAATTTATCCAAGAGGAATTTAATCAAACTTTTCTGGATTGTGAAGAATAATACAGCTCTTGATTATAATTTTAAAGTAATATGTGATACAATTTGCATTCTATCTAAAACGAAATTTATTTCAAAAAAGAAAAAGTTCGATAAGATTAGTAATAAGGATAACAGATTATATTTACCTATTAATTTTACTTGTAAGCAGATTGAAGATATTAATTTACCAGAAATTTTAAATCAGCGGCATGTGAAACAGGCCCTTCCTAGTAATTTAAATTATAATGATAGTCCAGTTTTAACTTATAAATTTTCAAAAACTATTGGGCAAATTATTTTTAATTATAATTTAATACTAAAAAAACTAGATAGCGATATAAATTGGAAACCGGTTTGTAATTGTAAGCAACTTGGCCCATTTGTAAATCCTACTTACAAACATGTTATAACAGGGGACTTGTCAATAATAAAGCAAGATGATCTTCAAATTATAATGAATAAAGGGGCAAATTTCCGTCTTTCTCATCATCTGAAACCATCGAGTGTTCTTGATGGCTTGGAAAATGATTTTGATTTATTTATTGATAAGTGGTGTAAGAAAGAAAATAAAAATAAAGAGAGTTTTCAAAGTTGGAAGAATTTAATTATTAGTAGAGTAAGAAATAAAATATATTCTAACTTAAAAAATAGTAACACTAAATCATTATTTTATAATGCGAAGATTAAACAAGCAATTGCTAATCTAAAGAATGAATTTGTAATTGTGCCAGTGGATAAAGCTAATAATAATTTTGCCATGATTTGTCAGAAGCTGTATTGTGATATCTTAAAAAGGGAGTTAGGCACAACTAATGTTTATGAAAAGGTAAATATAGAGGATGAGAATTTAATTGAAAAGACTGAAGAAATACTTTTTAAAAATTTTAATATTAAAATAAATGACAATGATAAAAAGTTCCCTTTCCTATATTGGACTGTAAAATTTCATAAAAATCCCCCTAAACCACGGTTTATTGCTGGAGCAGCTAAATGTCCAACCCGCATTGCTGCTACTGACCTCTCTTTAATTTTAAAGGAAATTGTAAATAAACTTAAAACCTATTGTTCTGGTATTAAAAAATTTTCGAATTTTAATCCATATTGGAGTGTTAATAATTCACTGCAGGTGATAGATTCTTTAACAATGGTTTCAGCTAAAAGAATTGAGTCTTTCGATTTTGCGACAATGTATACTAATTTATCACTCAATTTAGTGTTAGATAATTTAAAAACTGTTATAAAGAAATCTTTCCTCTTATCTAGTAAAAGGTTCTTAAAAATAGACAGTTATAATAAAAAAGCCATATGGACAAACTGCTTTAATACTACAGTTAACTTGAGATGTTACAGCTTGGATATGATTTTTGAGTTATTGGAATTTGTTTTATACAATACTTATATAAGATTTCGGGGTGATTTGTACAAGCAAATTATGGGAATTCCCATGGGGGGGAATGCCAGCCCATTTATAGCTGACTTGTTTTTAAGTCAACTAGAATATAAATATATGATGGATAAGAATAATCCAATTAATTTAAAACATGCTTTGTCAAATAATAAAAGATATTTAGATGATATTTTGGTCTTAAATTGTAAGGATTTCATTGATATTTCTAAAAATATATATCCATCAGAGCTTATTCTTGAGCCTAGTCATGGCGCTGGTCATGAAGATCATTTCTTAGATTTAAATATTAATATTTGTGATAATAATAAATTAAGTTTTAAAATGTATAATAAAACGGATGATTTTGATTTTGAAGTGATTAGTTTCCCATTCCCTGAAAGTAATATACACTCAAATATCACATATTCAGCGTTTTTCTCACAGTTACTTCGTTATGCAAGGATTTGTAGTAATTATATTGATTTTAAAAATAGATGTAAAATCTTAAGCCAAAAATTGATATCAAGAGGTTTTTCTGCAAATAAATTAACTTGGCAATTTAAAAAATTTAGTTTTCATTATAACGAACTTTTAAATAAATATCAAAAGAATTATCTAGAAATACTTAAAGAAATTTTTGACTAATTTCGGAGGTTCGAGAAATGTTGTCACAGCGCCATTTATTTTGAATTGTGTTTCTATTTGAGCGGAATTTTTAAAAAATTAGCCACATGGTAAAGATGAATTATATAATTGTTTAGTTCATTCAGGTTTTTTGCAATGTGTCAATATTTGTGATTTGGTAAAATTTATAATATTTAGTTTACCTATTGTTGCTAAAGGGAGGGATATATTAACAGGATAAGCTTGTTTTGGTTTTACTTGGTTGTTTTACATTTGCTGTTTTTTTCATAGACATGTATTTTGGGGGTGATACCTGACGCGGGGATGCCATGGATATTCTGTGGTAGCCACAACACTGTGCTGGGTAGAGAATTTAGAGTGGCGAAACCCTATATAGGCCAGTGTATTCTCCTGATGAGCCCTTATGTTGGGTGTTGCCTCTGAATTATTTGTCTATATTATTTTTTCTATGGTTTGGTAAATGACGACTTATACTTATTGACGACATGACTGCCTGTCCATGGATTATTCTTTATGGTTGATTGTGTGTGGCTATGCTGTTTGACCTATGTGATTGTATGGATGAGTAGGGTTAAGGCCTCATTCAAGTGCTGGTCTATATTAATCACTAATTTAGGAAAACAGTCTTCCTTTTCTCCTTCTGTCTCCTTTTTTTTTCTTTTTTTTTTTTTTTTTTTTTTTTTTTTTTTTTTTTTTTGTGTGTGTGTTTGTGCTGTAGCATTGGTGATTTCTCTTTTCATGATATATAATTCTGACTAAAACGTGCATATAAGTTTTAAATACATAAGTTGGGTTTTAATATACATATATAAATATATATATATATATATATATATATATATATATATATATATATATATATATATATATATATATATATATATATATATGACCTTAGCTTGGCAATACGGGACACAGAGATCGAATCAAGCTGCAGGAATGCACTGCAGGGCCGACGCAGGGATCTTAGTAGTCAAGAAGCGTCGTTAATTCTTAAATAAATAATAAATAATATATATATATATATATATATATATATATATATATATATATAATATATATATATATATATATATATATATATATATATATATATATATATATATATATATATATATATATATATATATATATATATATATATATATATATATATATATATATATATATATATATATATATATATATATATATATATATACGTGAAAAGAGAAATCACCAATGCAACAGCACAAACACACACACACACACAAAAAAAAAGACAGAAGGAGAAGAGGAAGACTGTTTTCCTAAATTGGTGATTAATATAGACCAGCACTTGAATGAGGCCTTCACCCTACTCATACATACAATCACATAGGTCAAACAGCATAGCCATACACAATCAACCATAAAGAATAATCCATGGACAGGCAGTCATGTCGTCAATAAGTATAAGTCGTCATTTACCAAACAATAGAAAAAATAATAAAGACAAATAATTCAGAGGCAACAACCCAACACAAGGGCTCATCAGGAGAATACACTGGCCTATAGGGTTTCGCCACTTTAAATTCTCTACCCAGCCAAGTGTTGTGGCTACCACAGAATATCCATGGCATCCCCGTGTCAGGTATCACCCCCAAAATACATGCCTATGAAAGAAAAAAAAAACAACAGCAAATGTAAAACAACCAAGTGACACCAAAACCAACTTATCCTGTTAATATATCCCTCTTTTTAGCAGCAATAGGTAAACTAAATATAATAAATTTTACCAAATCACAAATATTAACACATTGCAAAAAACCTGAATGAACTAAACAATTATAGAAATCATCTTTACCATGTGGCTAATTTTTAAAAAAATCCGCTAAATTAGAAACACAATTCAAAATAAATGGCGCTGCAACATCATTTCTCGAACCTCCGAAATTAGTTGAAAATTTCTTTAAGTATTTCTAGATAATTCTTTTGATATTTATTTAAAAGTTCGTTTTAATGAAAACTAAATTTTTTAAATTGCCTATTTAATTTATTTGCCAAAAAACCTCTTGATATCAATTTTTGGCTTAAGATTTTACATCGATTTTTAAAATTAATATAATTACTATAAATCCTTGCCTAACGCAGTAGCTGTGAGAAAAACGCTGAATATGTGATATTTGAGTCTATATTACTTTCAGGGAATGGGAAACTAATCACTTCAAAATCAAAATCATCCGTTTTATTATAAATTTTAAAACTTAATTTATTATTATCACAAATATTAATATTTAAATCTAAGAAATGATGTTCATGACCAGCGCCATGACTAGGTTCCAGAATAAGCTCTGATGGATATATATTTTTATAAATTCAATGAAATCCTTACAATTTAAGACCAAAATATCATCTAAATATCTTTTATTATTTGACAAAACATGTTTTAAATTATTTGGATTATTCTTATCCATCATACATTTATATTCTAGTTGACTTAAAAACAAGTCAGCTATAAATGGGCTGGCATTCCCCCCCCATGGGAATTCCCACAATTTGCTTGTACAAATCACCACCAAATCTTATATAAGTATTGTATAAAACAAATTCTAGTAACTCAAAAATCATATTCAAGCTGTAACATCTCATGTTAACTGTTGTATTAAAGCCATTTGTCCATATAGCTTTTTTATTATATGTGTCTATTTTTAAGAACCTTTTACTAGATAAGAGGAAAGAATTCTTGATAACAGTTTTAAAATTTTAACACTACATTAAGTGATAAATTAGTATACATTGTCGCAAAATCGAAAGCAATAAACCGTGGTTTAGGGGGATTCTTATGAAATTTTACAGTCCAATATAGGAAAGGGAACTTTTTATCATTGTCATTTATTTTAATATTAAAATTTTAAAAAGTATTTCTTCAGTCTTTTCAATTAAATTCTCATCCTCTATATTTACCGTTTCGTAAACATTAGTTGTGCATAACTCCCTTTTTAAGATATCACAATACAGCTTCTGACAAATTATGGCAAAATTATTATTAGCTTTATCCACTGGCACAATTACAAATTGTGCAATTAGCAATTGCTTGTTTAATCTTCGCATTATAAAATAATGATTTAGTGTTACTATTTTTTAAGTTAGAATATATTTTATTTCTTATTCTACTAATAATTAAATTCTTCCAATTTTGAAAACTCTCTTTATTTTTATTCTCTTTCTTACACCACTTATCAATAAATAAATCAAAATCATTTGACTCTTTGCCACAATTCTACTTTTTAAAACAACTAAAAACTTTAGCGTAAAGAGCGTGGGACTGCGGAGGGGACAACCCATTTCATATACGGAGTAATTTCTGTTCGTTTTAACTTTTAATGTCGCTCCTTACTTTCAGTTAAAAAAACTTGTTTTTTCATTTGATTTCTGAACGTTTTTGAATTAATGCATGTTTGATTTTGGCTCTCCTCACATAAATTATTGAAATGAAATTAGTATATTAATTTTTTTTTGGCTAAATGGCTTTCTCTTAGTTTTGATCAGACGATTTTGAGAAATAAGGTGTGGGGAAGGAGGCCTAGCTGCCCTCCAATTTTTCGGTTACTTAAAAAGGCTACTAGAACTTTTAATATTCAACGAACGTTTTTATTAGTAAAAAATATACGTAACTTAAGAATTAACTTACGTAACAAACTTTTATATTTTTATTATGTGTACGAGGGGGTTTGTACCCTCGTTAATACCTCGCTTTTTACACTAAATCGTAAGTTTTGTTCCAATTCTTTAAGAATGACCCCTGAATCAAATAGGCCGTAGAATAAATAGTGGAAATCACTAAAAATATTTTAGCATAAAGAGCGAGGTATTTATCTCCTCCTAAATACCTCGC
The DNA here is from genome assembly GCF_032884065.1 of Artemia franciscana. Lineage (NCBI taxonomy): Eukaryota > Metazoa > Arthropoda > Branchiopoda > Anostraca > Artemiidae > Artemia > Artemia franciscana. The sequence goes on along the minus strand of NW_027062647.1, from coordinate 89,814 downwards.
TCTTTATGCTAAAGTATTTTTAAAACCCTTCATATGCGTAATAATCTCTGTTTTTATTTTAAATTTCAATGCTATTCCTTACTTTCATTTGAAAAAACGTTTTCATGTTTATTTTTTCATTGTTTTTTTTTATAGTAATGCTAGAAAATCCTGCGCCCTTTTCATTGAATTTTTCCCCCACGGCATATTTCTCCAAGGAAAGATCCTCCCACATAGCCCCCTCCCTCAACCTTACCCCCAAAACCAAAAAAATCCCCCTGAAAACGTCTGTACACTTCCTAATAACCATTATTATATGTAAACACTGGTTGAAGTTTGTAACTTGCAACCCCTCCCCCAGGGACTGTGGGGGAGTAAGTCATCCCCAAAAACATAGTTATTAAGATTTTCGACTATGCCAAACAAAATGGCTATCTCAAAATTTTGATCCGTTGACTTTGGGAAAAAAATGAGCGTGGGAGGGGGCCTAGATGCCCTCCAATTTTTTTGGTCACTTAAAAAGGGCACTAGAACTTTTTATTTCCGTTAGAATGAGCCCTCTTGCGACATTCTAGGACCACTTGGTCGATACGATGACCCCTGGGGAAAAAAAAAACAAAAAAACAAACAAATAACCACGCACCCGTGATTTGTCTTTTGGCAAAAAATGCAAAATTCCACATTTTTGTAGATAGGAGCTTGAAACTTCTACAGAAGGGTTCTCTGATACGCTGAATCTGATGGTGTCATTTTCGTTAAGATCCTACGACTTTTAGGGGGTGTTTCCCCCTATTTTACTAAATAAGGCAAATTTTCTCAGGCTCGTAACTTTTGATGGCTAAGACTAAACTTGATGAAACTTATATATTTAAAATCAGCATTAAAATGCAATTCTTTTGATGTAGCTATTTATATCAAAATTCAATTTTTTAGAGTTTTGGTTACTATTGAGCTGGATCGCTCCTTACTACAGTTCGTTACCACGAGCTGTTTGATTAGGATTTGAAGATCATCTTGCTTTATTATTGACAAGTCCCCTGTTATAACATGTTTGTAAGTAGGATTTACAAATGGGCCAAGTTGCTTACAATTACAAACCGGTTTCCAATTTATATCACTATCTAATCTTTTTAGTATTAAATTATAATTAAAAATAATTTGCCCAATAGTTTTTGAAAATTTATAAGTTAAAACTGGACTATCATTATAATTCAAATTACTAGGAAGGGCCTGTTTCACATGCCGCTGATTTAAAATTTCTGGTAAATTAATATCTTCAATCTGCTTACAAGTAAAATTAATAGGTAAATATAATCTGTTATCCTTATTACTAATCTTATCGAACTTTTTCTTTTTTGAAATAAATTTCGTTTTAGTTAGAATGCAAACTGTATAACATATTACTTTAAAATTATATTCAAGAGCTGTATTATTCTTAACAATCCAGAAAATTTTGATTAAATTCCTCTTGGATAAATTATTTAGACATTTTATTACAGAAATCATACCCCTAGATTCAAGTAGCAGGCATATATCTATAGAAAGCATATGTACATCTAATTCATTTTTTCTATTATTTTTCCTATGTCCTCTCGATCGTTTTTTACGTTTAGTAGGACAAGTAAAAGAAGGATGGTCCATAAAACCATCAATACATTTAACAACAACCTGAGACATGTCACCATATTTTGCTACACGATCATTTAGCCCAAAAGGATAAGCTGTACCAAGAGTATGGATCCAGAAATCCTCCTGTTTACACAGTCTACTATTCTTCTCTTCTTTATTTAAATTTTTTAATTCTAAATTTTCTAAAATTGTGACAGTTATATCTGATATGGAACATTTACCATTATTACAATGTTGAACTAGATAGTTATTAGTTTTTTCGTTATTAACTGTTGTCTTGTGTCCAGAAAATCTTTTATATATATTATTAGTTGTTTCCCCCACATATTTTAGGCAGCATTTATTACATTCTAATAGGTAAATTACATTGGTTGTTCTACAATTAACATTACCACGTAACTTGCATGCAAAATTTTTATTATACAATGTACTCTTAACAGAAGACCGGGACATCTATCTATATATCTATATATATATAGAAATAAGTTGTCTGTCTGTTTGTCTGTCAGGTGACGTCATGTTTCTGTGTCGACAGACTTCATGAAGTTAGTTGTCGTCATTTTTGTTATGACGGTGACGTCATTAATGGTATTTAAGACATGCGTTCACGGAAAAATGTTTAATTGTAAAATGACTGAAGAACCTACAATGGCAACAGCCGAGGAAGATGCTCAAAGAGTCTATGCCAAAAAACTTGCTGCTGATAGAGAAAGTAAGAAAAGAAAACGTGCCGAGGAATCACAAGAACAGCAAGAAAACAGGCTTGCGGCTAAAGAACGCAAAACCGCGCAGTTAGATGAAAATCCACCTGGAAAGCGAGAGTCAAAACATATCAAAACTGAAAATGATAGCGATGATGATTGGGTTTGGGATTTTGACTTGGATAAGGTCATCAATGCCTACCAGATTTAAGTTAAAAAACAAAGGTTCGGCTATATGTACTTCATAGTGACGCTGAAAAATAAAGAAGAAAAAAAAACTGAAAAAATGTAAAAAATTAAAAAAAACTAAAAAGAAAAAACACTCAAAGATAAATTACAGACCGGGACATAATTGACGACCGACACAGAGGGAATATAAATGACGACCGGGAACCTCAAAGAAAAATTACAGACTGGGACACCCGGACACAAATCACGACCGGGAATATAAATGACGACCGGGGCGCAGGGACACAACTACAACGGGGATGCCGGGGGTACAGGCGGGATATATAATTGACGACTGAGACACAGGGATTGTTTGAATAGAAATTACAGACCGGGACACCGGGACACAAATGACGACCGGGACACTCAAAGAGAAATTACAAACTGGGACACCAGGACACAAATGACGACCGGGACACAGGGAATATAAATGCTATTTATATGCACACACAATGGGACAGCGAAGAATGTTGTATATTTGCATGTTTTTCGTAGTTAAAAATATATATTTATATCTATCTCTATTCACAGGTGGGACACAGGGACACAGCTACAATGGCGCGTAACTAATATGGCACGTAACGACTTACGCACGCGGGGGGGCTTGGGGGGGGGCGCGAAGCGCCCCACCAACTAGGTGTTTGGGTGGCGCAAAGCGCCACCTCAACAGCTAGTATATATATAAAAATAAGTTGTCTGTGTGTCTGTCGAGTGACGTCATGTTTGTGTGTCGATTGACGTCATGTTTGAAGGGACACTCAAAGAGAAAGCGACCGGGACACAAGGAATTTTCGATTAGAAATCACCATCAACAGAGCACCGGGACACGAGTGACGACCGGAACACAGGGAACATAAATGACGACCAGGACACACAAAGAGAAATTACAGACCGGGACACTGGAACACAAATGACGACCGGGACAAAAATGACGACCGGGACAAAAATGACGACCGGGACACATGGAATATAAATGACGACCGCGACACTCAAAGAGAAATTACAGACTTGGACAACGGGACACAAAAGACGACAGGGACACAGGAAAACAACAACAACGGGGACGCCGGGGGGCAAAGGGGGATATATGAATGACGAAGGGGACACAGGGAATGTTCGATTAGCAATAACCATCAACAAAGCTCAAGGGCAATCATTAGAATAATCAGGTATAGATCTGAATACAGATTGTTTTTCCCATGGACAATTATATGTTGCATGTTCAAGAGTCGGTAAACCTGACAATCTAATTATATGCACAGACAATGGGACAGCCAAGAATGTTGTATATTCGCAACTTTTACGTAGATAAATATATAGTATAGATAAATAGTAGATAAAGTAGTAGATATAGTAGATAAATATATATATATATATATATATATATATATATATATATATATATATATATATATATATATATACATATATATATATATATATATATATATATATATATATATATATACTTCGCGCCCCCCTAGCCCCCCTTGCGCGTAAGTCGTTACGGGTCATATTAGTTACGCGCCATTGTAGTCGTGTCTCTGTGTCCCACCTGTGAATAGAGGTATATATATATATATATATATATATATATATATATATATATATATATATATATATATATATATATATATATATATATATATATATATATATATATAAATAAGTTGTCTGTCTGTCTGTGGGTCTGTGGATCTGTGGATCAGGTGACGTCATGTTTCGGCTGACGTCATGAAATTAGTTGCCGTCATTTTTGTTATGACGATGCTTAGTATATTGTAAAACACATTAATTTGGTTAATAATATACCATTTAAAACACCAAAATGAACATGCTGGAGTAGTCACTCGGTGAGAGAGGGTGTCAGAACGGAGAATGAAGGTCCCAGGTTCAAATCCTGGTTAGGCTAAAAAAGGTAAAAAACTAAAAACTAAAAAAAAAACTGAAAAAACTAAAAAAAGGCAAAAACTACAAAAAAAACTAAAAACTAATAAAAAAATAAAAAAGCCGAAAAACTAAAAAAACTAAAGAAACTAAAAAAAGGAAAAACTTAAAAAGCTAAAAACTAAAAAAAAAACTAAAAAAAGGAAAAATGAAAAATAGAAGAGAAAAAGAATACTAATAAAATTAAAAATAAAAATAAAAAAAAATGAAAAAGATAAAAAGCTAAAAAAAGGTAAAAACCAATAAAAAACTAAAAAGAAAAAAAGGTAAAAAACTAAAAAAAAAATTTCATCTAAAAAACTAAAAAAACTAAAAAAGGTAAAAACTAAAAGAACTAAAAAAGTAAAAAAAAACTAAAAAAAGGAAAAAACTGAAAAATAAGCGGGATATAAAACAGGGGGATATAAATGACGACCGGGACACCGGGACATAAGGAATATAAATGAATCAGAAAATACAACTCATGTTTCCAAATGACGTCGTTTGGAGCCCAAATTGAAAATCCAGATCAATTTATGTCTACTTTCAAAGTAAAAGGGCAAATTTATCATAGAGCAGGGTCTCTTCTACCATTCTCAGGCGAGAATCATAAATTTTTACAATTGTACTTCATCAGTGATAGAAATTCTGAATTGAATGCACGTTGCGAAATTTCTCCCAACATTGAAAGGACAATCGTTTCCCAATTACAACATCTTTTCCACGAAAATAATAATTTAGTGCGTCTGTTCAAAACAGCCATCGATTTGATGCCTACTTATACGCATAAAATTGTTATTTCCGCTGACAAAACGCCTCCTGGCCAACATGTGCGTAGATACAATGCTCCAACTATCGACGAAGTTGCCATCGTTATGGTCGGTGATCAGTTTTTACCTCGAGATATTATTCTCAGGGTTTCCACCACACGTGCTACAACTAAAAATAGGCCTACCAATAATACTTTTAAGAAATATAAACCCACCAAAGCTTTGCTATGGCACTCGACTTGCCGTAAAAAAAAACAATGGAAAACCTAATAGAGGCCACAATCTTGACAGGGCCTTTTGAGGGTGAGGCTGTTCTTATTCCTCGCATTCCCAAGATTCCAACGGATCTGCCTTTTCAATTTAAAAGATTGCAATTCCCAATTCGATTAGCATTTGCAATCACCATTAACAAAGCTCAAGGTCAATCATTAGAAAAATGTGGTATAGATCTTAATACTGATTGTTTTTCCCATTGACAATTGTACGTTGCATGTTCGAGGGTTGGTAAACCTGACAATCTATTTATATGCAGCGACAATTGGACAGCGAAGAATGTTGTATATTCGCAAGTTTTACGCAGTTAATTTGTATTTTATCTATCTATCTATCTATCTATCTATATAAAAACGAGTTGTATGTATGCATGTTTGTTTGTTTGTAAAAAGAGCGTTTGCATATGATGTCATTATTAGTACATACGGCTTTGTATATGCAGAGACAATGGGAAAGCCAAGAATGTTGTATATTCGCAATTTTTACGTAGTTTAACTCCTGCAGACGAAATGAATGCTTGCCTAAAAAATTCTAATTTAGAGGCACACGTAAAAATATTAAAATTAACTACAAATATGCGTGTCCGATTGCAAAACGATGACTCTGGTCAAACAGTAGACTCAATTTCAGGACGTATACAACTACCTGCTGATTCTGTAATTTAGTGACGTCCAAAAATGAATTGATTGAAAAAGTATTTCCGAATATTCTAAAAAAATATAAAAATAATAAATGGCTAAGTGAAAGAGCGATTCTCGCACCCAAAAATATAGACGTCCACGAAATCAACAATATTGTTTTGATCAAGATTCGAGACCAGGCAGTCCTTTACAAGTCAGTTGACACAGTTTTGGAACCAAATGAAGCGGTTAATTATCCATCTGAATTTTTAAATTCCATAGATCCTTCAGGGTTTCCACCACACGTGCTACAACTAAAAATAGGCGTACCAATAATACTTTTAAGAAATATCAACCCACCAAAGCTTTGCAATGGCACGCGACTTGCCGTAAAAAAAACAATGGAAAACCTAATAGAGGCCACAATCTTGACAGGGCCTTATGAGGGTGAGGCTGTTCTTATTCCTCGCATTCCCATGATTCCAACGGATCTGCTTTTTCAATTTAAAAGATTGCAATTCCCAATTCGATTAGTATTTGCAATCACCATTAACAAAGCTCAAGGTCAATCATTAGAAAAATTTGGTATAGATCTTAATCCTGATTGTTTTTCCCATGGACAATTGTACGTTGCATGTTCGAGGGTCGGTAAACCTGACAATGTATTTATATGCAGCGACAATTGGACAGCGAAGAATGTTGTTTATTCGCAAGTTTTACGCAGTTAATTTGTATTGTATCTATCTATCAATCTATCTATATAAAAACGAGTTATGTGGATGCATGTTTGTTTGTTTGTAAAAAGAGCGTTTGTATATGACGTCATTATTAGTACATACGGCTTTGCATATGCACAGACAATGGGAAAGCCAAGAATGTTGTTTATTCGCAATTTTTGCGTAGTTTGAAACACATATATAAATCTATCTATATTCACAGGTGGGACACAGGGACACAACTACAATGGCGCATAACTAATATGGCGCGTAACGACTTACGCGCGCGGGGGGGCTTGGGGGGGCGCGAAGCGCCCCACCAACTAGGTGTTGGGGTGGCGCGAAGCGCCACCCCAACAGCTAGTATATATATATATATATATATATATATATATATATATATATATATATATATATATATATATATATATATATATATATATATATATATATATATATATATATATATATATATATATATATATGTGTGTGTTTTTAACTACGTAAAACATGCGAATATACAACATTCTTCGCTGTCCCATTGCCTGTGCACATAAATAGATTGCCAGGTTTACTGACTCTTGAACATGCAACATTTAATTGTCCATGGGAAAAACAATCCGTATTCAGATCTATACCTCATTATTCTAATGATGTGTCCCCCTGTCCCGGTCGTCATTTATATTCCCTGTGTCCCGGTCGTCATTTGTGTCCCGTTGTCCCAGTTTGTAATTTCTCTTTGAGTGTCCCGGTCTTCATTTATATTCCCTGTGTCCCGGTCTGCAATTTCTATTCGAACAATCCCTGTGTCCCGGTCCCGGTCGTCATTTATATTTCCTGTGACCCGGTTGTGATTTGAGTCCGGGTTTCCCAGTCAGTAATTTCTCTTTGAGGTTCCCGGTCGTCATTTATATTCCCTGTGTCCCGGTCGTCATTTGTGTCCTGGTGTCCCGGTATGTAATTTCATCAGTTAACAAACATGACGTCAGTTGACAATCATTTATATTCCCTGTGTCCCGGTGTCCCGGTCGTCATTTGGGTCCCGGTGTCCCGGTCTGCAATTTCTATTCGAACAATCCCTGTGTCACGCTCCCGGTCGTCATTTATAATTCCTGTGTCCCGGTCGTGATTTGTGTCCGGGTGTCCCAGTCTGTAATTTCTCTTTGAGGTTCCCGGTCGTCATTTATATTCCCTGTGTCCCGGTCGTCATTTGTGTCCCGTTGTCCCAGTATGTAATTCATCAGTTAACAAACATGACATCAGTCGACAAACAACTTCATGACGCATACAGCTCAATCATTATAATGACATCAGTCGACAAACATGACGTCAGTCGACACACAAACATGACGTCACTCGACAAACACACACAGACAACTTATTTTTATATATATACTTATTTTTTTATACATATAGAATAGCTGTTGGGGTGGCGCTTCGCCCAACCCCAACACGTAGTTGGTGGGGTGCTTTGCCCCCCCCCCAAGCCCCCCTGCGCGCGTAAGTCGTTACGCGCCTTATTAGTTACGTGCCATTGTAGTCGTGTCCCTGTGTCCCACCTGTGAATATATATATATATATATATATATATATATATATATATATATATATATATATATATATATATATATATATATATATATATATATATATATATATATATATATATATATATATATATACATATATATATATATATATATATATATATATATATATATATATATATATACTAGCTGTTGGGGTGGCGCTTCGCGCCACCCCAACACCTAGTTGGTGGGGGCGCTTCGCGCCCCCCCCAAGCCCCCCCGCGCGCGTAAGTCGTTACGCGCCATAATAGTTACGCGCCATTGTAGTTGTGTCCCTATGTCCCACCTGTGAATATATATATATATATATGTATATATATATATATATATATATATATATATATATATATATATATATATATATATATATATATATATATATATATATATATATATATATATATATATATATATATATATATATATATATATATATATATATATATATATATATATATATATATATATATATATATGGTTTTAACTACGTAAAACTTGCGAATATACAACATTCTTTGCTGTCCCATTGTCTTTGCATATAAATAGATTGTCAGGTTTACCGACTCTTGAACATGCAACATATAATGGTCCATGGGAAAACAATCTGTATTCAGATCTATACCTCATGATTCTAATGATTGCCCTTGAGCTTTGTTGATGGTGATTGCTAATCGACCATTCCCTGTCCCGGTGTCCCGGTCGTCATTTACATCCCCCTGTTTCCCCCGGTGTCCCCGTTGTAGTTGTGTCCCTGTGTCCCGGTCGTCATTTATATTCCCTGTGTCCCGGTCGTCATTTGTATCCCGGTGTCCCGGTCTGTATATACATTCGTTTTTTAGTTTTGTTTTTCTCCTTTATTTTTTTCCTTTTTTTTCTTTTTTAGCTTATTTAGATTTTTAGATTTTTTAGTTTTTTTATTAGTTTTTAGTTTTTTTTTCTTTTTAGTTTTTTTGTCCCGGTCGTCATTTATATCCCCCTGTTTCCCCCGGTGTCCCCGTTGTAGTTGTGTCCCTGTGTCCCGGTCGTCATTTATATTCCCTGTGTCCCGGTCGTCATTTGTATCCCGGTGTACCGGTCTGTATATACATTCGTTTTTTAGTTTTGTTTTTCTCCTTTATTTTTTTCCTTTTTTTTCTTTTTTAGTTTATTTAGATTTTTAGATTTTTTAGTTTTTTTATTAGTTTTTAGTTTTTTTTTCTTTTTCGTTTTTTTTTAGTTTTTACCTTCTTTTTAGTTTTGTTAATTTTTTTTTTACTTATGTCCTGGTCGTCATTTATACTCCCTGTGTCCTGGTGCTTTGTTGATTGCTAATCGAACATTCCTTTTGTCCTGGTCGCTTTCTCTTTGAGTGTCGTCATTTATTTTTTTCTTTTTTAGTTCTTTTAGTTTTTACCTTTTTTAGTTTTTTTTAGTTTTTTAGATGAAAATTTTTTTTAGTTTTTTCCTTTTTTTCTTTTTAGTTTTTTATTGGTTTTTACCTTTATGTTAGCTTATTTTTCAGTTTTTTCCTTTTTTTTTAGTTTTTTTTTTATTTTTTATTTTTTTTAGTTTTTTACCTTTTTTTAGTGTTTTTAGTTTTTTTAGTTTTTTAGCTTTTTTACTTTTTTTATTAGTTTTTAGTTTTTTTGTAGTTTTTGCCTTTTTTTAGTTTTTTCAGTTTTTTTTTTAGTTTTTTATTGGTTTTTACCTTTATTTTAGCTTATTTTTCAGTTTTTTCCTTTTTTTTAGTTTTTTTTAGTTTTTAGTTTTTTTAGTTTTTTACCTTTTTTTAGTTTTTTTAGTTTTTTTAGTTTTTTAGCTTTTTTATTTTTTTTATTAGTTTTTAGTTTTTTTTGTAGTTTTTGCCTTTTTTTTTAGTTTTTTTAGTTTTTTAGCTTTTTTATTAGTTTTTAGTTTTTTTTGTAGTTTTTGCCTTTTTTTAGTTTTTTTAGTTTTTTAGCTTTTTATTTTTTTTATTAGTATTTAGTTTTTTTTGTAGTTTTTGCCTTTTTTTAGTTTTTTCAGTTTTGACGTCACCTGATCCAGTTTTTTCAGGTGACGTCACCTGATCCACGATCCACAGATCCACAGACAACTTATTTTTATCTATATATATAAAAATAAGTTGTCTGTCTGTCTGTGGATGGATGGATCAGGTGACGTCACCTGAAAAAACTGGATCAGGTGACGTCAAAACTGAAAAAACTAAAAAAAGGCAAAAACTACAAAAAAAACTAAAAACTAATAAAAAAAATAAAAAAGCTAAAAAACTAAAAAAACTAAAAAAGGCAAAAACTACAAAAAAAACTAAAAACTAATAAAAAAGCTAAAAAACTAAAAAAACTAAAAAAAGGCAAAAACTACAAAAAAAACTAAAAACTAATAAAAAAAATAAAAAAGCTAAAAAACTAAAAAAACTAAAAAAACTAAAAAAAGGTAAAAAACTAAAAAAACTAAAAACTAAAAAAAACTAAAAAAAAAGGAAAAAACTGAAAAATAAGCTAAAATAAAGGTAAAAACCAATAAAAAACTAAAAAAAAACTGAAAAAACTAAAAAAAGGCAAAAACTACAAAAAAAAGCACCGGGACACAGGGAGTATAAATGACGACCAGGACATAAGTAAAAAAAAATTAACAAAACTAAAAAGAAGGTAAAAACTACAAAAAAACTAAAAAGAAAAAAAACTAAAAACTAATAAAAAAACTAAAAAATCTAAAAATCTAAATAAACTAAAAAAGAAAAAAAAAGGAAAAAAATAAAGGAGAAAAACAAAACTAAAAAACGAATGTATATACAGACCGGGACACCGGGATACAAATGACGACCGGGACACAGGGAATATAAATGACGACCGGGACACAGGGACACGACTACAACGGGGACACCGGGGGAAACAGGGGGATGTAAATGACGACCGGGACACCGGGACAGGGAATGGTCGATTAGCAATCACCATCAACAAAGCTCAAGGGCAATCATTAGAATCATGAGGTATAGATCTGAATACAGATTGTTTTCCCATGGACCATTATATGTTGCATGTTCAAGAGTCGGTAAACCTGACAATCTATTTATATGCAAAGACAATGGAACAGCAAAGAATGTTGTATATTCGCAAGTTTTACGTAGTTAAAACCATATATATATATACATATATATCTATATTCACAGGTGGGACATAGGGACACAACTACAATGGCGCGTAACTATTATGGCGCGTAACGACTTACGCGCGCGGGGGGGCTTGGGGGGGGGGCGCGAAGCGCCCCCACCAACTAGGTGTTGGGGTGGCGCGAAGCGCCACCCCAACAGCTAGTATATATATATAGTTTTTTTTTTAATTATGTCCTGGTCGTCATTTATACTCCCTGTGTCCCGGTGCTTTGTTGATTGCTAATCGAACATTCCTTTTGTCCTGGTCGCTTTCTCTTTGAGTTTCGTCATTTATTTTTTTCTTTTTTAGTTCTTTTAGTTTTTACCTTTTTTAGTTTTTTTTTAGTTTTTTAGATGAAAATTTTTTTAGTTTTTTCCTTTTTTTCTTTTTAGTTTTTTATTGGTTTTTACCTTTATTTTAGCTTGTTTTTCAGTTTTTTCCTTTTTTTTATTGTTTTTTTTTTTTATTTTTTTTAGTTTTTTACCTTTTTTTAGTTTTTTTAGTTTTTTTAGTTTTTAGCTTTTTTACTTTTTTTATTAGTTTTTAGTTTTTTTTTGTAGTCTTTGCCTTTTTTTAGTTTTTTCAGTTTATTTTTTAGTTTTTTTTTGGTTTTTACCTTTATTTTAGCTTATTTTTCAGTTTTTTCCTTTTTTTTTTAGTTTTTTTTAGTTTTTAGTTTTTTTAGTTTTTTACCTTTTTTTAGTTTTTTTAGTTTTTTTAGTTTTTTAGCTTTTTTATTTTTTTTATTAGTTTTTAGTTTTGTTTGTAGTTTTTGCCTTTTTTTAGTTTTTTTAGTTTTTTAGCTTTTTTATTAGTTTTTAGTTTTTGCCTTTTTTTAGTTTTTTTAGTTATTTAGCTTTTTTATTTTTTTTATTAGTTTTTAGTTTTTTTTGTAGTTTTTGCCTTTTTTTAGTTTTTTCAGTTTTGACGTCACCTGATCCAGTTTTTTCAGGTGACGTCACCTGATCCATCCACAAACAGACAGACAACTTATTTTTATATATATAGATATATATATATATATATATATATAAATATATATATATATATATATATATATATATATATATATATATATATATATATATATATATATATATATATATATATCACTTGACAAACATGACGTCTGTCGACAAATAACGTCGTGATGCATACAGGTCAATCCTTATAATGACGTCAGTCAACAAACATGACGTCAGTCGACACACGAACTTGACGTCACTCGATACACACACAGACAACTTATTTATATATATATATATACTAGCTGTTGGGGTGGCGCTTCGCGCCACCCCAACACCTAGTTGGTGAGGCACTTCGCGCCCCCCAAGCCCCCCCGCGCGGTTAAGTCGTTACGCGCTGTATTAGTTACGCGCCAGTGTAGTTGTGTCCCTGTGTCCCACCTGCGAATATAGATAGATTTATATATGTGTTTCAAACTACGTAAAAATTGCGAATATAAAACATTCTTGGCTTTCCCATTGTCTGTCCATATACAAAGCCATATGTACTAATAATGACGTCATATGCAAACGCTCTTTTTACAAACAAACAAACATGCATACACACAACTCGTTTTTATATAGATAGATAGATAGATAGATACAATACAAATTAACTACGTAAAACCTGTGAATATACAACAGTCTTCGCTGTCCCATTGTCTGTGCGTATAAATAGATTGTCAGGTTTACCGACCCTCAAAGATGCAACATACAATTGTACATTGGTAAAGCAATCTGTATTAAGATCTATACCGCATTTTTCTAGTGATCGCCCTTGAGCTTTGTTGATGGTGGTTGCAAATGCTAATCGAATTGGGAATTGCAATCTTTTAAATTGAAAAAGCAGATCCGTTGGAATCATGGGAATGCGAGGAATAAGAACAGCCTCACCCTCATAAGGCCCTGTCAAGATTGTGGCCTCTATTAGGTTTCCCATTGTTTTTTTTTTTACGGCAAGTCGCGTGCCATTGCAAAGCTTTGGTGGGTTGATATTTCTTAAAAGTATTATTGGTACGCCTATTTTTAGTTGTAGCACGAGTGGTGGAAACCCTGAAGGATCTCTGGAATTTAAAAATTCAGATGGATAATTAACCGCTTCATTTGGTTCCAAAATACAAATTAACTCCGTAAAACTTGCGAATATACAACATTCTTCGCTGTCCAATTGTCGCTGCATATAAATAGATTGTCAGGTTTACCGACCCTCGAACATGCAACGTACGATTGTCCATGGGAAAAACAATCAGTATTAAGATCAATACCACATTTTTCTAATGATTGACCTTGAGCTTTGTTAATGGTGATTGCAAATGCTAATCGAATTGGGAATTGCAATCTTTTAAATTGAAAAGGCAGATCCGTTGGAATCATGGGAATGCGAGGAATAAGAACAGCCTCACCCTCAAAAGGCCCTGTCAAGATTGTGGCCTCTATTAGGTTTTCCATTGTTTTTTTTTACGGCAAGTCGAGTGCCATTGCAAAGCTTTGGTGGGTTTATATTTCTTAAAAGTATTATTGGTACGCCTATTTTTAGTTGTAGCACGTGTGGTGGAAACCCTGAAAGATCTATGGAATTTAAAAATTCAGATGGATAATTAACCGCTTCATTTGGTTCCAAAACTGTGTCGACTGACTTGTAAAGGACTGCCTGGTCTTGAATCTTGGTCAAAACAATATTGTTGATTTCGTGGACGTCTATATTTTTGGGTGCGAGAATCGCTCTTTCACTTAGCCATTTATTATTTTTATAATATTTTAGAATATTCGGAAATACTTTTTCAATCAATTCATTTTTGGACGTCACTAAATTACAGAAATCAGCAGGTAGTTGTATACGTCCTCAAATTGAGTCTACTGGGAGCTTTCCGTTTCCCATTGCCAGCAATTGATCTGAAAATGTTTGACCAGAGTCATCGTTTTGCAATCGGACACGCATATTTGTAGTTAATTTTAATGTTTTTACGTGTGCCCATAAATTAGAATTTTTCAGGCAAGCATTCATTTCGTCTGCAGGAGTTGATCTAGGTATTACAGGTAATGTTTGCCTGAAATCTCCCGCAAGCAATATTAAGGTGCTGCCAAAGGGTTTCGACTTCCCTCGCAAATCTTTCAAGCATTGATCCAGAGCCTCGAGCGATTTTTTGTGTGCCATTGTGCACTCATCCCAAACAAAAGTTTGCATTGCTGCAATACTTTACCCATCCCATATGATTTGGAAATATTGCACGTGGGAGTTTCTGTAGAATGCAAGTTCAGAGGCAATTTCAAAGCGGAATGAGCAGTTCTTCCACCAGACAGCAATGTTGCGGCTATTCCGGACGACGCAGTTGCCAACGCAATATCATTTTTTGATCGAATTGATGCCAGAATCAGTTTTATCACAAACGTTTTACCAGTACCTCCTGGCGCATCCAAAAAGAAAATTTCCCCAACGTTGTTATCGACACAATGCATTATCGTATCATAAATGTCTTTTTGTTCCAACGTTAACTTGGAAATGTTATTTTGTACATACGACAATAGATCACTCGTACTGTAACTTTGTTCACGATCCAATTCTACACATGTCGAAACAGCAGTGATACGGTTAGGTGAAGGCATTCCCAAATCCTGAAGAGGTATGTTTGCCATGCTTACGCACAAATCTTCTATAACAACTAAAGTGTAGTTATAAATTTCTGATGTAAAATCAAAAGTCATATCTGACGTCTCTAACTGTTTTCGATGAAGTATATCTTCGGACATTTTTGACTTATATTTTTCCCATAACTCTGTAGGAGCTAATGGAGAGCAAGTTGTTAAAATGATGCCAAACAATGCACGAATTTGACTTGGGGTTGACGTTTCGCATGCGTCATTGATGCAGTTATCCCAGTGTTGGTCATTCTCCAATAAATTCAGAGCTTGGCATGCACTACGGTAAGTGTCATGTATAGTACCATTTACAGTCCTCAAATACTCAAAGAATGTCGGACCGGGTACATTCACCAAAAGCAGGCGTAGAAAGAAGCATTCATGTTGATTGGGGTGAACGGTGTAGAGTCTTCCTATCGTGGTATCTTTGAAGATGGTAGGTTGGCCGTCGACTGACTTACCCTGTTTTCGACGTTCAAATACTTTATTTTTAGTATTCCACGTGTAATACGAAGGCACTTCAGTATATAGCAGTTTTTTTGCAAAAGAATCATTTTTGCAAAGCGAAAAATGTTGTTAATGTTGTATCCGGTGGTTTCAGGACTCATTGTTGCACGTTGGTTTCCGTGAAATAAACACGTTGACCATTCTGTAAATGTACCGCTAAGTGAACAACAGCTGGACTACGTTCATGTATCGGAAATGAAAGAATTTGCCAAACAGCTTCATTACTGCTTATGTATCTTCCAGCCTGATATTCTACGATTTCATCGAAATCTTTGATTTCGGACTGCAAGCCAAAAACTGCCATGTCACTGCCTTTGTTGACATATTTACATATGTATTTGACTGCGTTTACGGAGTTAAAGTATTCAACGTTTATGTGTGCATTAAATGTTTTTGATAATAATGGGGAATATGGAACAACCCACTGGTTATCTACTTCGATGGTGGTACCGTTACGCTTCTTTATTATTGCTGTTTTACCGCAATCTTCAGTAGATCTTCTTCTATATTGTGGGTAACCATCATTGCCAGTATTTGTTTTGGGTACTAAAAGTCGAGGATATTGCTTTGTGCACCTTCCTTTGGCCATGCATGGTGAATTTTCGTTCAGTGCACCGCAAGGTCCATGTATCATATTTTTTACAATAATATCATGTAACCCCTTATCGACATTTTTATCATCTATTTCAGCGGAAATCACATTATCAATTTCGTTCAAAGTAATTTTTTTATGTAGCCAGATTAGTATATGTGCGTGTGACAAACCTCGTTTTTGCCATTCCACTGAGTACATCCAGCGTCGCACTGACCCAAACACTACATGTTTTACAAGGTAGTTTATCAGTGATTTCAACTTTTGCCGGAAGACACGTGCCGTAATGTCATGCCTATGAACCGCCGATTGTCCTTGAAGTAAAAGCTGCACAGCATCTTGAGCATATTCATGCATATGACGGGGACTGCCAGCATATGACGAAGGTAAAATTGTTAATCTTCCAACGTTTATGGTATTACCGTCATTTATAACTGCATCTCGCAAATGAATGTATTGTTCAGAGCGGAGCTTGGTCTGCTTCAGGCGGATATATAGCAAACGTTCTGATTCAATTTTAGCATACATATCCACGACAAATTGGTGAAACAATTCACGGCATTTTAAAATATAATTTTCTTGATCCTGCCGAATCATTAGTCTATAGGAATAATAATGCATGACGTCAGCCGACATTATTATTCCATTATTATTATTATTCCGGATATTATTCCAGGTTGGATCCAGTGCTGGTGGAGAAAATTTTTTTAGTTTTCTCCCCGACAGACCTTTACCCTGGTCCAGGTTTTTAACCTGATATTGTTAATTATTGGTGAGATGGCACTTATGCAAATTTCATGTTCTTTCATCTTTTTGCTTATGTATTTATTGACCTTGGCATGTTTTCTGGACTTTGATTGTTGGATTTTGATTTGGATGTTGGTTTGTTTTGGATTTATTTTCAATAACTTTTTATGCAACAAAACACAAATATTAGCCTCGGAACTCGGAACGATTTTTTGAAAGTTGGTAAGTGTAAAAGTCGTTGTTTTCTTTGCCAAGATCATTTTGTCCCACGGACTTCTGTTAAAAGTACATTGTATAATAAAAATTTTGTATGCAAGTTACGTGGTAATGTTAATTGTAGAACAACCAATGTAATTTACCTATTAGATTGTAATAAATGCTGCCTACAATATGTGGGGGAAACAACTAATAATATATATAAAAGATTTTCTGGACACAAGACAACAGTTAATAATGAAAAAACTAATAACTATCTAGTTCAACATTGTAGTAATGGTAAATGTTCCATATCAGATATAACTGTCACAATTTTAGAAAATTTAGAATTAGAAAATTTAAATAAAGAAGAGAAGAATAATAGACTACGTAAACAGGAGGATTTCTGGATCCATACTCTTGGTACAGCTTATCCTTTTGGGTTAAATGATCGTGTAGCAAAATATGGTGACATGTCTCATGTTGTTGTTAAATGTATTGATGGTTTTATGGACCATCCTTCTTTTACTTGTCCTACCAAACGTAAAAAACGATCGAGAGGACATAGGAAAAATAATAGAAAAAATGAATTAGATGTACATATGCTTTCTATAGATCTATGCCAGCTACTTGAATCTAGGGGTATGATTTCTGTAATAAAGTGTCTAAATAATTTATCCAAGAGGAATTTAATCAAACTTTTCTGGATTGTGAAGAATAATACAGCTCTTGATTATAATTTTAAAGTAATATGTGATACAATTTGCATTCTATCTAAAACGAAATTTATTTCAAAAAAGAAAAAGTTCGATAAGATTAGTAATAAGGATAACAGATTATATTTACCTATTAATTTTACTTGTAAGCAGATTGAAGATATTAATTTACCAGAAATTTTAAATCAGCAGCATGTGAAACAGGCCCTTCCTAGTAATTTAAATTATAATGATAGTCCAGTTTTAACTTATAAATTTTCAAAAACTATTGGGCAAATTATTTTTAATTATAATTTAATACTAAAAAAACTAGATAGCGATATAAATTGGAAACCGGTTTGTAATTGTAAGCAACTTGGCCCATTTGTAAATCCTACTTACAAACATGTTATAACAGGGGACTTGTCAATAATAAAGCAAGATGATCTTCAAATTATAATGAATAAAGGGGCAAATTTCCGTCTTTCTCATCATCTGAAACCATTGAGTGTTCTTGATGGCTTGGAAAATGATTTTGATTTATTTATTGATAAGTGGTGTAAGAAAGAGAATAAAAATAAAGAGAGTTTTCAAAGTTGGAAGAATTTAATTATTAGTAGAGTAAGAAATAAAATATATTCTAACTTAAAAAATAGTAACACTAAATCATTATTTTATAATGCGAAGATTAAACAAGCAATTGCTAATCTAAAGAATGAATTTGTAATTGTGCCAGTGGATAAAGCTAATAATAATTTTGCCATAATTTGTCAGAAGCTGTATTGTGATATCTTAAAAAGGGAGTTAGGCACAACTAATGTTTATGAAAAGGTAAATATAGAGGATGAGAATTTAATTGAAAAGACTGAAGAAATACTTTTTAAAAATTTTAATATTAAAATAAATGACAATGATAAAAAGTTCCCTTTCCTATATTGGACTGTAAAATTTCATAAGAATCCCCCTAAACCACGGTTTATTGCTGGAGCAGCTAAATGTCCAACCCGCATTGCTGCTACTGACCTCTCTTTAATTTTAAAGGAAATTGTAAATAAACTTAAAACCTCTTATCTAGTAAAAGGTTCTTAAAAAAAGACAGTTATAATAAAAAAGCCATATGGACAAACTGCTTTAATACTACAGTTAACTTGAGATGTTACAGCTTGGATATGATTTTTGAGTTATTGGAATTTGTTTTATACAATACTTATATAAGATTTGGGGGTGATTTGTACAAGCAAATTATGGGAATTCCCATGGGGGGGAATGCCAGCCCATTTATAGCTGACTTGTTTTTAAGTCAACTAGAATATAAATATATGATGGATAAGAATAATCCAATTAATTTAAAACATGCTTTGTCAAATAATAAAAGATATTTAGATGATATTTTGGTCTTAAATTGTAAGGATTTCATTGATATTTCTAAAAATATATATCCATCAGAGCTTATTCTTGAGCCTAGTCATGGCGCTGGTCATGAAGATCATTTCTTAGATTTAAATATTAATATTTGTGATAATAATAAATTAAGTTTTAAAATGTATAATAAAACGGATGATTTTGATTTTGAAGTGATTAGTTTCCCATTCCCTGAAAGTAATATACACTCAAATATCACATATTCAGCGTTTTTCTCACAGTTACTTCGTTATGCAAGGATTTGTAGTAATTATATTGATTTTAAAAATAGATGTAAAATCTTAAGCCAAAAATTGATATCAAAAGGTTTTTCTGCAAATAAATTAACTTGGCAATTTAAAAAATTTAGTTTTCATTATAACGAACTTTTAAATAAATATCAAAAGAATTATCTAGAAATACTTAAAGAAATTTTTGACTAATTTCGGAGGTTCGAGAAATGTTGTCACAGCGCCATTTATTTTGAATTGTGTTTCTATTTGAGCGGAATTTTTAAAAAATTAGCCACATGGTAAAGATGAATTATATAATTGTTTAGTTCATTCAGGTTTTTTGCAATGTGTTAATATTTGTGATTTGGTAAAATTTATAATATTTAGTTTACCTATTGTTGCTAAAGGGAGGGATATATTAACAGGATAAGCTTGTTTTGGTTTTACTTGGTTGTTTTACATTTGCTGTTTTTTTCATAGACATGTATTTTGGGGGTGATACCTGACGCGGGGATGCCATGGATATTCTGTGGTAGCCACAACACTGTGCTGGGTAGAGAATTTAGAGTGGCGAAAGCCTATATAGGCCAGTGTATTCTCCTGATGAGCCCTTATGTTGGGTGTTGCCTCTGAATTATTTGTCTATATAATTTTTTCTATGGTTTGGTAAATGACGACTTATACTTATTGACGACATGACTGCCTGTCCATGGATTATTCTTTATGGTTGATTGTGTGTGGCTATGCTGTTTGACCTATGTGATTGTATGGATGAGTAGGGTTAAGGCCTCATTCAAGTGCTGGTCTATATTAATCACTAATTTAGGAAAACAGTCTTCCTTTTCTCCTTCTGTCTCCTTTTTTTTTTTTTTTTTTTTTTTTTTTTTTTTTTTTTTTTTTTTTTTTTTTTGTGTGTTTGTGCTGTAGCATTGGTGATTTCTCTTTTCATGATATTATTCCAGGTTGGATCCAGTGCTGGTGGAGAAAATTTTTTTAGTTTTCTCCCCGACAGACCTTTACCCTGGTCCAGGTTTTTAACCTGATATTGTTAATTATTGGTGAGATGGCACTTATGCAAATTTCATGTTCTTTCATCTTTTTGCTTATGTATTTATTGACCTTGGCATGTTTTCTGGACTTTGATTGTTGGATTTTGATTTGGATGTTGGTTTGTTTTGGATTTATTTTCAATAACTTTTTATGCAACAAAACACAAATATTAGCCTCGGAACTCGGAACGATTTTTTGAAAGTTGGTAAGTGTAAAAGTCGTTGTTTTCTTTGCCAAGACCATTTTGTCCCACGGACTTCTGTTAAAAGTACATTGTATAATAAAAATTTTGTATGCAAGTTACGTGGTAATGTTAATTGTAGAACAACCAATGTAATTTACCTATTAGATTGTAATAAATGCTGCCTACAATATGTGGGGGAAACAACTAATAATATATATAAAAGATTTTCTGGACACAAGACAACAGTTAATAATGAAAAAACTAATAACTATCTAGTTCAACATTGTAGTAATGGTAAATGTTCCATATCAGATATAACTGTCACAATTTTAGAAAATTTAGAATTAGAAAATTTAAATAAAGAAGAGAAGAATAATAGACTACGTAAACAGGAGGATTTCTGGATCCATACTCTTGGTACAGCTTATCCTTTTGGGTTAAATGATCGTGTAGCAAAATATGGTGACATGTCTCATGTTGTTGTTAAATGTATTGATGGTTTTATGGACCATCCTTCTTTTACTTGTCCTACCAAACGTAAAAAACGATCGAGAGGACATAGGAAAAATAATAGAAAAAATGAATTAGATGTACATATGCTTTCTATAGATCTATGCCAGCTACTTGAATCTAGGGGTATGATTTCTGTAATAAAGTGTCTAAATAATTTATCCAAGAGGAATTTAATCAAACTTTTCTGGATTGTGAAGAATAATACAGCTCTTGATTATAATTTTAAAGTAATATGTGATACAATTTGCATTCTATCTAAAACGAAATTTATTTCAAAAAAGAAAAAGTTCGATAAGATTAGTAATAAGGATAACAGATTATATTTACCTATTAATTTTACTTGTAAGCAGATTGAAGATATTAATTTACCAGAAATTTTAAATCAGCAGCATGTGAAACAGGCCCTTCCTAGTAATTTAAATTATAATGATAGTCCAGTTTTAACTTATAAATTTTCAAAAACTATTGGGCAAATTATTTTTAATTATAATTTAATACTAAAAAAACTAGATAGCGATATAAATTGGAAACCGGTTTGTAATTGTAAGCAACTTGGCCCATTTGTAAATCCTACTTACAAACATGTTATAACAGGGGACTTGTCAATAATAAAGCAAGATGATCTTCAAATTATAATGAATAAAGGGGCAAATTTCCGTCTTTCTCATCATCTGAAACCATTGAGTGTTCTTGATGGCTTGGAAAATGATTTTGATTTATTTATTGATAAGTGGTGTAAGAAAGAGAATAAAAATAAAGAGAGTTTTCAAAGTTGGAAGAATTTAATTATTAGTAGAGTAAGAAATAAAATATATTCTAACTTAAAAAATAGTAACACTAAATCATTATTTTATAATGCGAAGATTAAACAAGCAATTGCTAATCTAAAGAATGAATTTGTAATTGTGCCAGTGGATAAAGCTAATAATAATTTTGCCATAATTTGTCAGAAGCTGTATTGTGATATCTTAAAAAGGGAGTTAGGCACAACTAATGTTTATGAAAAGGTAAATATAGAGGATGAGAATTTAATTGAAAAGACTGAAGAAATACTTTTTAAAAATTTTAATATTAAAATAAATGAGAATGACAAAAAGTTCCCTTTCCTATATTGGACTGTAAAATTTCATAAGAATCCCCCTAAACCACGGTTTATTGCTGGAGCAGCTAAATGTTCAACCCGCATTGCTGCTACTGACCTCTCTTTAATTTTAAAGGAAATTATAAATAAACTTAAAATCTATTGTTCTGGTATTAAAAAATTTTCGAATTATAATCCATATTGGAGAGTTAATAATTCACTGCAGGTGATAGATTCTTTAACAATGGTTTCAGCTAAAAGAATTGAGTCTTTCGATTTTGCGACAATGTATACTAATTTATCACTCAATTTAGTGTTAGATAATTTAAAAACTGTTATAAAGAAATCTTTCCTCTTATCTAGTAAAAGGTTCTTAAAAATAGACAGTTATAATAAAAAAGCCATATGGACAAACTGCTTTAATACTACAGTTAACTTGAGATGTTACAGCTTGGATATGATTTTTGAGTTATTGGAATTTGTTTTATACAATACTTATATAAGATTTGGGGGTGATTTGTACAAGCAAATTATGGGAATTCCCATGGGGGGGAATGCCAGCCCATTTATAGCTGACTTGTTTTTAAGTCAACTAGAATATAAATATATGATGGATAAGAATAATCCAATTAATTTAAAACATGCTTTGTCAAATAATAAAAGATATTTAGATGATATTTTGGTCTTAAATTGTAAGGATTTCATTGATATTTCTAAAAATATATATCCATCAGAGCTTATTCTTGAGCCTAGTCATGGCGCTGGTCATGAAGATCATTTCTTAGATTTAAATATTAATATTTGTGATAATAATAAATTAAGTTTTAAAATGTATAATAAAACGGATGATTTTGATTTTGAAGTGATTAGTTTCCCATTCCCTGAAAGTAATATACACTCAAATATCACATATTCAGCGTTTTTCTCACAGTTACTTCGTTATGCAAGGATTTGTAGTAATTATATTGATTTTAAAAATAGATGTAAAATCTTAAGCCAAAAATTGATATCAAGAGGTTTTTCTGCAAATAAATTAACTTGGCAATTTAAAAAATTTAGTTTTCATTATAACGAACTTTTAAATAAATATCAAAAGAATTATCTAGAAATACTTAAAGAAATTTTTGACTAATTTCGGAGGTTCGAGAAATGTTGTCACAGCGCCATTTATTTTGAATTGTGTTTCTATTTGAGCGGAATTTTTAAAAAATTAGCCACATGGTAAAGATGAATTATATAATTGTTTAGTTCATTCAGGTTTTTTGCAATGTGTTAATATTTGTGATTTGGTAAAATTTATAATATTTAGTTTACCTATTGTTGCTAAAGGGAGGGATATATTAACAGGATAAGCTTGTTTTGGTTTTACTTGGTTGTTTTACATTTGCTGTTTTTTTCATAGACATGTATTTTGGGGGTGATACCTGACGCGGGGATGCCATGGATATTCTGTGGTAGCCACAACACTGTGCTGGGTAGAGAATTTAGAGTGGCGAAACCCTATATAGGCCAGTGTATTCTCCTGATGAGCCCTTATGTTGGGTGTTGCCTCTGAATTATTTGTCTATATTATTTTTTCTATGGTTTGGTAAATGACGACTTATACTTATTGACGACATGACTGCCTGTCCATGGATTATTCTTTATGGTTGATTGTGTGTGGCTATGCTGTTTGACCTATGTGATTGTATGGATGAGTAGGGTTAAGGCCTCATTCAAGTGCTGGTCTATATTAATCACTAATTTAGGAAAACAGTCTTCCTTTTCTCCTTCTGTCTCTTTTTTTTTTTTTTTTTTTTTTTTTTTTTTTTTTTTTTTTTGTGTGTGTGTTTGTGCTGTAGCATTGGTGATTTCTCTTTTCATGATATTATTCCAGGTTGGATCCAGTGCTGGTGGAGAAAATTTTTTTAGTTTTCTCCCCGACAGACCTTTACCCTGGTCCAGGTTTTTAACCTGATATTGTTAATTATTGGTGAGATGGCACTTATGCAAATTTCATGTTCTTTCATCTTTTTGCTTATGTATTTATTGACCTTGGCATGTTTTCTGGACTTTGATTGTTGGATTTTGATTTGGATGTTGGTTTGTTTTGGATTTATTTTCAATAACTTTTTATGCAACAAAACACAAATATTAGCCTCGGAACTCGGAACGATTTTTTGAAAGTTGGTAAGTGTAAAAGTCGTTGTTTTCTTTGCCAAGATCATTTTGTCCCACGGACTTCTGTTAAAAGTACATTGTATAATAAAAATTTTGTATGCAAGTTACGTGGTAATGTTAATTGTAGAACAACCAATGTAATTTACCTATTAGATTGTAATAAATGCTGCCTACAATATGTGGGGGAAACAACTAATAATATATATATAAAAGATTTTCTGGACACAAGACAACAGTTAATAATGAAAAAACTAATAACTATCTAGTTCAACATTGTAGTAATGGTAAATGTTCCATATCAGATATAACTGTCACAATTTTAGAAAATTTAGAATTAGAAAATTTAAATAAAGAAGAGAAGAATAATAGACTACGTAAACAGGAGGATTTCTGGATCCATACTCTTGGTACAGCTTATCCTTTTGGGTTAAATGATCGTGTAGCAAAATATGGTGACATGTCTCATGTTGTTGTTAAATGTATTGATGGTTTTATGGACCATCCTTCTTTTACTTGTCCTACCAAACGTAAAAAACGATCGAGAGGACATAGGAAAAATAATAGAAAAAATGAATTAGATGTACATATGCTTTCTATAGATCTATGCCAGCTACTTGAATCTAGGGGTATGATTTCTGTAATAAAGTGTCTAAATAATTTATCCAAGAGGAATTTAATCAAACTTTTCTGGATTGTGAAGAATAATACAGCTCTTGATTATAATTTTAAAGTAATATGTGATACAATTTGCATTCTATCTAAAACGAAATTTATTTCAAAAAAGAAAAAGTTCGATAAGATTAGTAATAAGGATGACAGATTATATTTACCTATTAATTTTACTTGTAAGCAGATTGAAGATATTAATTTACCAGAAATTTTAAATCAGCAGCATGTGAAACAGGCCCTTCCTAGTAATTTAAATTATAATGATAGTCCAGTTTTAACTTATAAATTTTCAAAAACTATTGGGCAAATTATTTTTAATTATAATTTAATACTAAAAAAACTAGATAGCGATATAAATTGGAAACCGGTTTGTAATTGTAAGCAACTTGGCCCATTTGTAAATCCTACTTACAAACATGTTATAACAGGGGACTTGTCAATAATAAAGCAAGATGATCTTCAAATTATAATGAATAAAGGGGCAAATTTCCGTCTTTCTCATCATCTGAAACCATTGAGTGTTCTTGATGGCTTGGAAAATGATTTTGATTTATTTATTGATAAGTGGTGTAAGAAAGAGAATAAAAATAAAGAGAGTTTTCAAAGTTGGAAGAATTTAATTATTAGTAGAGTAAGAAATAAAATATATTCTAACTTAAAAAATAGTAACACTAAATCATTATTTTATAATGCGAAGATTAAACAAGCAATTGCTAATCTAAAGAATGAATTTGTAATTGTGCCAGTGGATAAAGCTAATAATAATTTTGCCATAATTTGTCAGAAGCTGTATTGTGATATCTTAAAAAGGGAGTTAGGCACAACTAATGTTTATGAAAAGGTAAATATAGAGGATGAGAATTTAATTGAAAAGACTGAAGAAATACTTTTTAAAAATTTTAATATTAAAATAAATGACAATGATAAAAAGTTCCCTTTCCTATATTGGACTGTAAAATTTCATAAGAATCCCCCTAAACCACGGTTTATTGCTGGAGCAGCTAAATGTCCAACCCGCATTGCTGCTACTGACCTCTCTTTAATTTTAAAGGAAATTGTAAATAAACTTAAAACCTATTGTTCTGGTATTAAAAAATTTTCGAATTTTAATCCATATTGGAGTGTTAATAATTCACTGCAGGTGATAGATTCTTTAACAATGGTTTCAGCTAAAAGAATTGAGTCTTTCGATTTTGCGACAATGTATACTAATTTATCACTCAATTTAGTGTTAGATAATTTAAAAACTGTTATAAAGAAATCTTTCCTCTTATCTAGTAAAAGGTTCTTAAAAATAGACAGTTATAATAAAAAAGCCATATGGACAAACTGCTTTAATACTACAGTTAACTTGAGATGTTACAGCTTGGATATGATTTTTGAGTTATTGGAATTTGTTTTATACAATACTTATATAAGATTTGGGGGTGATTTGTACAAGCAAATTATGGGAATTGCCATGGGGGGGAATGCCAGCCCATTTATAGCTGACTTGTTTTTAAGTCAACTAGAATATAAATATATGATGGATAAGAATAATCCAATTAATTTAAAACATGCTTTGTCAAATAATAAAAGATATTTAGATGATATTTTGGTCTTAAATTGTAAGGATTTCATTGATATTTCTAAAAATATATATCCATCAGAGCTTATTCTTGAGCCTAGTCATGGCGCTGGTCATGAAGATCATTTCTTAGATTTAAATATTAATATTTGTGATAATAATAAATTAAGTTTTAAAATGTATAATAAAACGGATGATTTTGATTTTGAAGTGATTAGTTTCCCATTCCCTGAAAGTAATATACACTCAAATATCACATATTCAGCGTTTTCTCACAGTTACTTCGTTATGCAAGGATTTGTAGTAATTATATTGATTTTAAAAATAGATGTAAAATCTTAAGCCAAAAATTGATATCAAGAGGTTTTTCTGCAAATAAATTAACTTGGCAATTTAAAAAATTTAGTTTTCATTATAACGAACTTTTAAATAAATATCAAAAGAATTATCTAGAAATACTTAAAGAAATTTTTGACTAATTTCGGAGGTTCGAGAAATGTTGTCACAGCGCCATTTATTTTGAATTGTGTTTCTATTTGAGCGGAATTTTTAAAAAATTAGCCACATGGTAAAGATGAATTATATAATTGTTTAGTTCATTCAGGTTTTTTGCAATGTGTTAATATTTGTGATTTGGTAAAATTTATAATATTTAGTTTACCTATTGTTGCTAAAGGGAGGGATATATTAACAGGATAAGCTTGTTTTGGTTTTACTTGGTTGTTTTACATTTGCTGTTTTTTTCATAGACATGTATTTTGGGGGTGATACCTGACGCGGGGATGCCATGGATATTCTGTGGTAGCCACAACACTGTGCTGGGTAGAGAATTTAGAGTGGCGAAACCCTATATAGGCCAGTGTATTCTCCTGATGAGCCCTTATGTTGGGTGTTGCCTCTGAATTATTTGTCTATATTATTTTTTCTATGGTTTGGTAAATGACGACTTATACTTATTGACGACATGACTGCCTGTCCATGGATTATTCTTTATGGTTGATTGTGTGTGGCTATGCTGTTTGACCTATGTGATTGTATGGATGAGTAGGGTTAAGGCCTCATTCAAGTGCTGGTCTATATTAATCACTAATTTAGGAAAACAGTCTTCCTTTTCTCCTTCTGTCTCCTTTTTTTTTTTTTTTTTTTTTTTTTTTTTTTTTTTTTTTTTTTTTTTTTTTTTGTGTGTGTTTGTGCTGTAGCATTGGTGATTTCTCTTTTCATGATATATATATATATATATATATATATATATATATATATATATATATATATATATATATATATAAATATATATATATATATATATATATATATATATATATATATATATATATATATATAAATATATATATATATATATATATATATATATATATATATATATATATATATATATATATATATATATATATATATATATATATATATATATATAAACAAGCAAGACGTCACTCGACACACACACACACAGACAACTTATTTTTATATATATAGATCTATATTCACAGGTGGGACAAAGGGACACAACTACAATGGCGCGTAACTAATATGGCGCGTGACGACTTACGCGCGCAGGGGGGGGGGGCTTGGGAGGGGCGCGAAGCGCCTCCACCAAATAGTAGGGAATATAAATGACGACCGGGATACTCAAAGAGAAAGCGACCGGGACACAAGGAGTGTTCGATTAGCAATCACCATCAACAAAGCACCGGGACACAAATGACGACCGGGACACAGGGAATATAAATGACGACCAGGACACTCAAAGAGAAATTACATACCGGGGCATCGGAACACAAATGACGACCGGGACAAAAATGACGACCGGGACACAGGGAATATAAATGACGACCGCGACACTCAAAGAGATATTATTGACTGGGACACCGGGACACAAATGACGACCGGGACAAAGGGAAACAACAACAACGGGGACACCGGGGGGCACAGGGGGATATATAAATGACGACGGAAACACAGGGAATGTTCGATTAGCAATCATCATCAACAAAGCTCAAGGGCAATCATTAGAATAATGAGGTATAGATCTCAATACAGATTGTTTTTCCCATGGACAATTATATGTTGCATGTTCAACACTTGGTAAACCTGACAATCTATTTATGTGCACAGACCATGGGACAGCCCAGAATGTTGTATATTCGCAAGTTTTAAGTAGTTAAAAATATATATTATATCTGTCTATATTCACAGGTGGGACACAGGGACACAACTACAATGGCGCGTAACTAATATGGCACGTAACGACTTACGCGCGCGGGGGGGCTTGGGGGGTGCGGAGTGCCCCCACCAACTAGGTGTTGGGGTGGCGCAAAGCGCCACCCCAACAGTTAGT